>NC_089871.1:430000-730000 GCF_036373705.1 Amia ocellicauda | reverse complement strand
TGTCATAGTGGTTTATGTACTGTACATATGTATTTGATATGAATTATCCTGTCATGGTCAGTATAGATGTTGTTTTGTATTAATAGTTCAGTTAACTTGGGTTCTCTCTCCATTGTTGTAATTGATCAAAATCATATTTTGTTGCGTTTTGGTAACACTTTGCATTGTGTCCTTAATTACTGTGTATTTACATTGTAATTACTTGTTACAGTGTAAATACAGTGTAAATAGGCATAATTATACTGGTAGCTACCAAGTAAGTACACAGTAATTAGGGACAGTAAATGTAAAGTGTTACCCTAGCAAAGTAAAAACATTGTAACCATGTACAATTACAGTGTAAATACAGTGTAAATAGGCATAATTACACTGGTAGTTACAGAGTAATTACAGTGTAAATACATAGTAATTAGAGAAACTTAATGTAAAGTGTTACCAATGCTTGTCTGTGGTCCAGAAACAGGCTATGTTTTGGTAAGTTTACAAAAACAGTTAAAGGCAAATCTGTAATTTGATTTTACCAATACTGCAATTCAGGGGAGAATAGATATGTATTTTGAGAAACTGGTCAGGAATTTACCTGAATTAGAAAAAGTTTAATGACATTGCTTGTGTCTCTGATTGTGGTCATCGGCACCAAACACGTGCTTCATATTTTCACTGCATACTTTCTTTGAGCCAAAATACTCAATATGAAGAACTTTGTCTAAAAAATGCTCAGGACGTCAGCAGTGGAGCAGAGCAGTGACCTGAAAGCCTTCGAATCATCTAGAGTCACGAATCTACTTCCCTGTTTCCCTGAGTTTGCAAGACATTGAGTCTGCAGGGGAATGAAGGGGAAACATTTTACGGACAACCTAGGAATAAAGTAGACTTTCACACTGACCCAGTAGATCAAGCTGAAATTGGGTGTTAGTCTTACCAGGGAAAAAGCTTCTTAATAAAGACGTCGTTAGATTATTGACTGATGGCGAGATTTAGGAATTAAATTTCTTACTGCATTTCTTATTATGACAAAACAAAAGGAATGTGAATAAAGAAGGAGCAAATACGTCTCAACTAAATACATACTTTATGTGGTTATTGTTCAGACTCTTCACAGCAAAGCCAGCAGATTGTTTTTCTTTTGCTGAGCTGAATGTGATTTTCATATTGTAAATAGGGCACCAAACAGCACAACTTTAGGCTGACCCAGTTCTGGTAGATTCTTTCAAGTAAGCTTGCTTAAGGATTATCCAAGAAAAACTCACAAGGGACCCTAAAGTAATTTTGCTTAAGATTTGCAAAAATAAATGATTTGTTGTACTTTACAATTCCTTTGAAAATCCATCCTAAATCTTGCCATTTGCAGGGTCACACTCGTGTTGCTTTCAAATCTGTTGCTCTATTTTTTGGAGTAATTTACATTTAACTAGTCCTAGTCCGATTCGTGATTGTGCTACACGTCTTAATTGCCTTGGTGTTGTTCTGTCTATGCAGCTTATACTATTTTCTATATAGCAGCCTAACCTCAGCTCTTTCATGTATTTGTTGTATTACGTTTTAACCTTGTTGTGGTGAGATTTGTGCTGTAAATTATTGTGCTGACAGAAGTGTGAGCTGGTGAGAATTCCTCAGCTTGACAGTGTCTGGTGGAATAATTACTGTACACAATGAAATAAAATGGGGTCAATTAAATTCTACATTTGTTACAGTTGACATTTTGATTAAGCTGTACCCTACAGTAAAATGTGAACCATTTGGTTAGGCTGGAAAATGGCTTATATCATGTTTCTGTACGGACTCTGACCAAATCTTCTGAACAGTAATTACGTATCTAAGTGTCTCTCAGCACAAAATACACATCGGAAGAAAGATATCCATTATATAATATTGGCTGTGTTGACAGCAATGACAGCAGTGCAGGAATATATATAAATATATATATCAACTTATTTTAGATGTGTTTCACAACCAGGATGTGGTTATTGTGCCACTAAATATTTGAAGTAGTTATGCTTTGTTGTATTACATCAATAAGTTACTGACCACCTTAAAAAACAAAAACCTTAATTTAAATATGGATACAAATTCAATAACCTAATGCCAAAATAACAATCACAGTCTTAGCTCTGAACTGTGATAATGCTTTGCAGTGCTGATTGGACAGATTTGGCCCGAAACACACCAGTATAACATCAAGAGGTTTATTGACCCATTAAAACCAAAACCGCCTGAAGCCCAGCCCTAGGCAGCACCAACATTTCAAGCAACACCCGATTGAATTAACTCAGCAGAAAACCAACCCTAACCTTAACAAAAGCCTACATTTGCCGAGGGCTCCAACCCTAACTCTAGTCCGGACCGAAGTGCAACTACTTTGATCACAACATTGAATTTGTTTTCATCATTTTGCAAACTTAATCACAGAAATGCCATGTAAACAACCCCATTTTAAACTTTTAGTTAATTTATACCTCGATCCCTAATTAAAAATTTACTTGGTTGAATTTGCAGATTTACTCACTGAGACCAAGTTTTGTTTTAAAGTGTATAATAGGTCCAGAAGGGTTTTGCTTGCACAATATTTTATGTAACGCATGTATGACTGTCTGGAAAACATGGGGTCACAATGTTGTCACAATTGACAATTCACATGCATGGTTCTGTTTTTGCTCATGTTTGTCTGCCGGCCAGTGAGATGTATTGGGCTCAGTTGCGTTCTGTTTGGGCTAAAGCGTGATTTACAAACATGGAGGACATTTCCCACTCCTTGGGCTACAGGAGACAGCCTAGTAAAGCATAGCGTTGGTTCTGTTAAAAAATTACATTTGTATACAGTCTCGTTATTTTTCTCCGTCGTACCTCTTGCTTGCTCCATTACCATGAAGTGCTTGTGTCCTGCAGTGGTTTCTGCAACAAAGGTGTGCACCACTGTTTGCACACATGGTATCTGAGCCCCCTTTCAACATAGACACACTGTATTGAATCTCTGCTGTCACTACAAGAGGCTGTCTAAGCTGATATGTGTAGACGGAATTGGTAATGTTTTGGGATAAAAACATTGTGTGTATTGTCACTGGAAGACTGACTGGTTAGAAATCTGCTTGCAAAAGAGTAAAAGACAGTTCCACCAAAACACAACAACAAAGAAAAGCAGGGATCTGGTCATGGTGTATTTTTCTCGCTCCAAACACGAGGACCTAAAGCTTTGGTCTGTTTCTCTGAGAGAGTAACTTAAAGCTGTTGAATTATTATTTCTGCGTTGCTTCCTCATGCCGCCCATGCATAGACCTGAGAGAGACAATTAACAGACCTGCAGTGCGATGGAAATGTAAAACGGAAAGATAAGAGGCTAATGCGTTCACATGGCGGATGACCTTTTAAAAAAAAAACCTTCTGCGAACTGCAGGTGAGGATGTGGGTTTTAAACAACTTCCACAGCAATTACAGATCTGGGCGGCGCCGCTTCTCCGCAGACGGTTGACGCTGATGCCAGGCTTGGCTGCCCCGGAGTCCGAGCCACGGTGATGTCACGATCCACCAATCAGGAGCCGGGAAACACAAGCGGGGGGCTATAAAAAGAAATTGGCACGTTGAGATTGGCCTTTATGGTAACCCATCATCCGAGATTATAATAATGAGATATAAATTTTATAGAATTGCTGCAGTGGAAAATAACTGCTTAATTGCAATGATTGAATATTGATATTGAGAGGGGAAAAGGCTCTTTTGTAATTGAGCAGAGAGAGAGCCGGTGGCCGACTGAGAGGCTACTTGGACAGTTTTCAGAGGAATATTAACACTTTAGTTGTCTGGGGATTACAGTACTTACTTACCCTTCTGCTAGATATTAGTTATTAACTACAGGCTTTGAAATATAGAATGCATTGAAATTAGAATAGCTTGCAAGGGATTGAAGTACCTGCCAGAACTGAATGGACAAGTCGTTTAACATTATTTTACAATCTTCTGAAGAAGTCTTCATTGGAAAGGAGTTTAACACCCAGGTCACTGGACAGAATATCAGCATCGCAGACCGAGACCTTTCTGAAGCAGTGTTTTGGGAGGTTACGCTGTTTGAAAAGCACATGTAACTTAAGAAAGAGAGACACAATTGCAAAGCAGTGTAGACATCACAAAGTGCAAATCAAAGTGGACAAGACAATACGCAAGATGTGCGGTTGAATTACATTGAAAGGTTTTTTTCAACTTCAAAAATAATAATCTAATAAAGTTAGCGTAAAAGAAGCAATAAACAGGAATACAGAAATTAAGCAGCTGATGACAGATAATCCCTCACACCAGCAGAGCGACGGCTTGTGTTCATAAAGCTGCATTAACAGTCAGGCTGTTGTGCTTTTGTGTTTGCCTGTTTTTTATTATCATTATTATTTCTTTATGAATATCCCGTGTATATATGAACAGAGCACCCCAAGGTTAGATGTGCCAATGGAGAATATCTGTGTGGTAAATGTAATAAAGACATGCTTATTAAAAAGCCCTGAGTGTTCATTCTATAGCAGCTCGCCTGTGCGTCGGAGAATAGCTACACAGAATAGGTTATGATGGATGAGAATGCATTGCCGACAGACAGGGCTTTTCCATTCAGAGAGGAATAATAGAGTTGGAGGACCTTGGGAATTCAGAGCCTCGGCAGGCCTCTGGCTCGCACCGAGCAGAAGCACAGTCCTGTGTCGTTTGTGTTCATTTGAAATTGACACAAATCTCTCACCTGTGCGTGCATCGCTAATGCCCGCTGTACTGTAGCAACACTTGACACATGTGCTCTGGTTAACACGGAGAGCAACCCGTTCATCATGGTGTATTTGTGGCAGGTAAACTCACTCTGAAGGCATGTTATGTTGCACAAGCGTTCACAGAACATGCTGTTTTAGGATGCTGTGAAATGAGTTGACTCCCTGGTGTGTGTCAGTGCAGCTCGCCAAACTACAGGCATTAGCCGATTGACCACTCTCTCTCTCTACAGGACTGGGTTTGTGCAGATGTATCCGAAACAGTCCTTTAAGCCTTCCCACGACAAGGGTGACACTTCCTAAGAATATAGCGCACCTTCATCTATTTCTGTATTTATTTGAACTAATTCAGAAACATGTGTATGATTGACTACTTCACAGGAAATCTCTGTGCCCAGTCTTCCTGGCAGAGGAAGGCTGAATCAGTGAATTGTCTTTTAGTCTGTAATTGATTAATGCTATTCCTGAAGTGCATACATGCGTTAGTGGATACATATAGAAGAATTGGGCAGCTTTGCAAAGCTTGATGTGTAACCCATTCCTCTGCCATGGCCTAATTAATAATCTGTGAAAAACAACGTGTGGCATTTCTAGTGGTGTTTGTGTGGTAGATTAATACACAAACAAAAGAGGGATTTGTAGGTTCATTGTTAAGCTGGCACTCAATCACCTATTACACTGAAAATGTTTATTTATAAACTAGCACTTACCGCAGAATCCACCGCTGCGTTCTCCAGCAACCTGTAAGCTGTTACAATGTAAGCTGTTTTACTTCAACAACAATCAGATGTTTTCTTGCTAAGTGTGTTACAATGATATGTTTATGATGCATCTTCACCTCACGTTGCTGGCCTGTCAGGCGCACTCAGATGCGGCTGTTGAAAGCAGGAAAACAAGGGACCTTTCAATTAAAGTGATGCCTGCCTCTGATGAACCTCAGTGGAGGGAGTTTGAAAACCCTTTATGTTCAGACAGGTGGGTAATCTTTTGTACTTTTCAAAACCTCGAGGTTTATGCTGACAACTTTACATTTCCTCAGTTGATTTTAATTGTCATCAAGGTCTTGCCAGACATATTTATTTTCGTGAGATTATTGCTCATCACAAATGATCACATTTTATTGTACGTACAATACAGGTGTGAATGTAAAATGCTATTGAGATATTTTCCCTAAAAATGTTTGGAAAAGACAGGATTGCTTCGACAAAGGAGCAGGCCCAGGAGCAGCCAGTAAAGGAATTTAATACGGCAAGAAGCTGCTACACCAAAGACATTTCTGCCAACTACTAAGCTATTTGCATGCTAATGAGCCCAGAGTGCCGAGGAAGAAGAAAATAATCGAGAAATGTATAAATTTTTAAACAGTCTTCTCACTTTCACACTCATTTGAATTTTCTTTTCAGTGGCAACCCCTCCCTCCCCGTTAGGCTGAGTTAAAGTCAATATTGAATATGTAAAAGGCTGCCATATACCCAGATGATTATTTCTATTACAGGACTGAAGGACTGGAGATAAGAGAGAGAATGACGGCCACCGCGGCCCGTCTCTTTCAGGCTCTGCGGCTCTGTAGCCGATCCAGTGAGCTGATGGTTTTATGGAAGTAGCACCTGCCTGTGCTTGTCACATTAAATTATTTAATTATCTTAAATTATTCTTCTCCTCACGAGAAGTTGAAACTGAAAGGGTATTAAGGATAGAAGATTTTGAAATTAGAAGACTAAGGGTAAATAATGAGTGTATGCATTAAAATGAGCACATTGTGTCCGTAGGGGATTAAAGTGAGTACACATACAGCAAGTTCATGGCGGAGATGAATAGTCGATGTCATTGATGGAGTGAACACTACCGGACTACCGAATAACACGTGACCTCGACCACACAACTCCTTAGCCAATACTGATATTATTTGTACATGCAAACTCATAGAACTCTACATAACAGCTTTCTGCAATTTGCTTCTGTTAAAGAAGAAATATGGGGGATTTCCATGAAGGTTTAGTCAGTATAACAGTGCTAATCAATAAACTATGAATAAAATTGCATTTAATAAATTGGAGCAAATTCTACAATCTTTCATGTAGAAAAAGCAGCCATTTTAATATCCACAGATACAGGGCAAAACATAAATAAACTACAACTGTTCTATAGTGCTAAAACGGCTTTGCTATAACACTGTGACATTTTTATTTCTTTTTAAGGGACTGGAATCTTTGAATAATTAAACTTTATTTGCTTTTTGCTTTCTTGGAGGAGGAATGTGATTTATTGTTTTGAGTATTTGGCATGGTGTCCTTTTACAGAGGTAACAGGATTAGCCTCCCTCTGCTGACAAATCTTGTTTAGTAAGTGCTACATCATAGAGGTAGACTTTTGTTTGGTTTGAGATTGGTTTGTTTGTATTGCTAGAGTATAAAATTGTTGAATTCTTAAAAAAAAGATGACCATAGACCAGGGACCAGGACCCAGAGAGCTGCACATATACCATGAAGGTTACATACTAACTATTAAAGCAAAATTGTATCCTTAATATCTCCATCTCCAAGAGGTGGCTCATTTTGTTGCTTGAGTGCAGTTGTGTTTGTGCTGTTGGGTTCGGGAAGAAAGACAACACCGTTGCCTACATTTTTCACACAGCAGTGTCAAATCTAATTAAATTAAATTAAATTAAATTAAATTAAATTAAATTAAATTAAATTAAATTAACAAATTAGTGACCAACCGAAATCAAGAAATTAAGAAAATCACCACATTCACATCCATTATCACGTTAATGTAGCAGTGAGAATCCAGTTTGTTTTTCCATCAGTTTCAACTATTTAACAATAAGCATAACGATTAAGGCTAAAAGTGAGAGAGCGGTTGTCCAAGGGGCAGCGGAGGAACCTGGGCGCTACATGTGACAGATTGTGGACCTGGGTTGTGCTACCTATTAAAGTTGTCGTCTTCACAAGTCTTTTTAAATTATAAGCGCACATTACATTTTTCATGTCACGAGGAGGTGACAGTCAAACTGGGTGACTTCCGTCACAAATTGAGCCCTGCTTACACAGATCTGCTCCCATTGTTCGATTATAAGGATCTTATATTCTAATATATTAAAGTATGCTGTGCATGAAGGTACATCAATAAGGCTATAGCAGACTGGTTTTACTATAAAACTGTGACTATATATTTATATTTTAGAGAATCTCTGCAGCATGTGATTTTGTTTGAAGCTCCTGCACATTAGGAGTGGACTTATCCATATTTATATTTCTCTTCTCCCTGCAGCCCCCAATGGGACGGTGCACAATGGGTTAAGGATAGCACATGGTGAAGAGGCTCATCTTGGAAGATTAAAGAGAGTTTATTCAGCTCAGACGCTCACTCGTCCTCGTTGACACCGTGTCGAAGCCAGAACCGACTCTGCTCACGCCGACATCTTGAAAGTAATGATGATTGCCGAAGCACTGCCTTCTGCTTGAGATTGGGCACAACAGGTTTCCAACAAGATTGTCCTCCTCAGAACAAATCCACCCGTTTACCAGATGCTGCTCAGCAGTTAAAGACCAGGATTTACATTCGCTCAAGTGACCTCTGCCGGGCTTTGCAGTGTGCTTGCTCAGCAGGATTTCCTGTGTTGCTGGGCTGCAAATTGCCTGTAGCATGTTCTTCAAAAAGCCACACTTACAACAACTTTGAAGGAAGGTAATGTGTTTAATAATATAAAAAACAAAACAAAACAAAAACGAAGGCGGGGTTTTAAAATTCTCACATCTGTCTTCACAGTACACACAAATATCAAAGTTGTCTCTTTTAAATATTGTTTAGGTGCTGTGGAAGGCATAATCGGAGGTGTTTTGCAAGTGCAAATTCTGCTCCCCTGGGTGCGAACATACAGGTAATGGCCTGTGTATCATAAATTATTAGGCAAAGGAAAGAGTCTACATCAACACCACGGCTCATCTTCACATGTCAGTGTTTCGGAGAGGAACAGAGCCGTGTCTGCGCAGAGACAGTTGACTCCTCTGGGACCTGAGCACCCCGGCAAAGTTGGTATTCAAATACTAACACTTTCCTTGTTCGCGGCTTGTTCATTTGTCCTCCCTGATTATGAGATTCAGGTTTATTTCCATCATTATTTTTTACATCCTTTTACCAAAAAAAAGAGATGTAAACATCCTAAGCAGTTATATCCCTTGATTTGTACATTAACCATTCTCTCCAGGGAACAGCAGATTGCATCAAAGGCAACTTTCATTCAGTGTCTTGCTCTTGTATTTTTACATGCAGTGAAATAATTTAATTGTTCATATTCTGTCATATTTATGGTTTCTCTCAGTTATACTGGGTTGTATTTGCAGCTGAAGTCATTAGGTGTTGTTGCCCCTCTTTGTGTAGCGGTTAGGGTTACACTTGATTCCTTAAGTGTGTTTTCTCTGGTCCAATTGTCAGGGGCGTAGTTCTGATCTGAGGACTATTTAAAGACTTGTAGGTGTCCTCAGACATCGTTGCCTTCCCTCTGGTTTATATAACAAATGAGAAGCAGAGGGAGTGGAATTTCAGGATAGAGAGAGAGAAAAAAAGAGGAAATGGCACCAGCTTTCACAAATATCAGTTCCTGAGGCAGGGATTGGACTTGACAACCTTGACACATCGTGCTCACTTAGCTCTCTCAAGCCGAGCAGTGACTTCATGACAACTGTGCACCGTACGAGCCGTACATTTGCAGACGTAGAAAGAAAACTAGCGGTTACAAGCAGAGAGGATATGTAGATGATATCCTGGAAAGCGGGCTTCTTCTAATGCTAATTTGATAGGTTACATGATTGTTGCCTCCCACCTGCAGTTGTGAGGGGTTGCCAGATGTTTGTGCAGATGGCAGTTTGGGTTTGCTTTTCTAAGGGTTACCTGCACATCCAGCTCCCTCACTGCAGGAATTATGCATGTGTGAAATTGCATCACACTCTCCCATCTGCTTTGCGTTAGTACCAATCATTGTCTTTGCTTATTGTTCTTTCCCGTTATTTAGCTAAAGAACGTGTTTGACAGTTGTAGACAACTCTTCTGCAGTTTCCCATGTAATAAAGCCTTCTCCTCCTCGAATCAGACAGTTAACCTTCAATACCAGGGAAGAGCAATCACGATTTATGTGCGTCTCAAATGGCTTCACTGTTACTAATTTCATCACAGGTTATTGGACTCTGTTTTTTGTTCCAGTTGCATTTTTATTTCCCCAAATGTCACATTTTATGCTCTTCGAACTTCACTCAAAGCCACCACCCCCCCGCCCCCCTTATTCTGATTATACAAATTGAAAGCATCTCTCTTGACATTTCGAGGTGTCAGAATTGATAAATGCGGCAAACAAACTAAAGCAGAGAGTTCAATACTTGGACGGGTTCATTTTATAAACTACTCGAATGAAAGAAAGAAAAGCATCTGTTCACAACATCCATAAGATAAACACGGTGGTGGGTATGAACAGGTATTTCTCGGGTTAATTCAATGAGTTCTCTGACTCTTAGCCTTTTTGCTGGAATCACAAACACTTTTCAGAAACGTAAGTATATTAAATCTGTGTGTTATGCTTCTGATTTTCAATAGAACTGTGCCCGTTAGGAAATTAAATATGCTTATTTGTGTACTCTCTGGTCCTTTTGAAAAAACACTTCTGAATAGATGGGATTGAATACAGATATACAACACTTCCTTTTTGTTTTCTATGCCAAGATTGTGCATTTTAAATGTAGCAGGACAGTCATTTGCATGCATAATGATATAGGCAAAATGAAGATATACAACCACAGATAACATATGTAAAAGGAAAAGCAATAATGAGTAAATGTGATGGTCTCAGCTAGTCTTAGAAAGCAACTGAAGCATAAAAATATGAATACATTATAATTTTATGAGTTTTTTAAAAGAATGACTGAATTAGAGTGGCATAAGTAGAGAATTTGTAAACGATTGCATTCATAAATAGCTATGTGAGTTAAACTTGCTTTTCGAGAAGTCTTTTCAAACACATTTAGGTATTAAAAAAGGCAGAATGATTCAATTCCAGTATAAATGCTAATGTACAATATGACTAATTACAGAATTAGCCTGCAGAACATTGCGTTGTCTTCTGTTGATATGCTTTACATTTTGATTCACTTTTTAAATTCTCCTTAACCAGCCATTAGTTCATCAGAAAGCATTTTCAGTCTCCATTTTTCCAGCCAAAAATGTCAGTTTTAATTAAGCTTCAGAGCGAAAACATTCCAGATGATATTCGAGGCACGCTGTGAACAATTCATCATTGCTCAGGGTTCTTAACTGGCTGTGTCATTTAAGTAAAGGTTTGAATTAATGCACTTTAAAATCAAGTTATATTTTAGTAGCAACCATTATTTGTTAAGACAACATCCTTGCATGTTTCCTCTTGTTTTGTTCATAGATGCTTTTAAAACAGATTCTGTAACTCAAAGTACGGGCACTAAATTTAATATAAAAACCTCATCGTGCTGTCCTTATCTTGCATTTAGTACATAATTGTGTCATTGTTAAATTAACAATGACCAATCATAGGTGTCTACAACCCACTTGAGTTAGAGTCAGTGCAGCCGGTTGTTGTGCAAATGTGTTTTGTGTCAGATTCACTGATAGATGTGCAGTTGTAAGGGAAGAGTGACACCCCTCTTATCAAAGATTAATGTTTATACTGGCAGTTTGTTGTTGTGCAAAATCCTCTTGCTGCCATTTTGCATCACTCATATGTCCCAGTGACACTGAATGTACACACCTGGGCAATGTGACAGGAGCAGCGACTATGCCACCCCAACTTCAGAGGATCAGAGAGCTCAGTATGCTTTTACTTTACACTCCACCCCAGACACTTTCCTTTTCCTTCACTGCCTCAGCAGCCTTTCGGGACGCTCAACGCAGACAAGTCAGGTGAGTAAACTGTAAATTTCAAACCTCAATTAATCAACGGTGGAGTGGGACGCAAAGTCCACCTACACAACACCATGTACCATGCCCTCAATCTTAAAACTAAATCCAAACTTATTTATAACAGGGTTAATAAAACAGTTACAGTCCTATAAAAAAATAAGTAGTAAACAAATGCAGTCTGTTCTTGTCACCTCCTGTAACACATATATTGCCTTCCTGATCAAGTTGCTTATTAGTGCTCTACTCTCTGCCCTCCAATGTGAATACTAGGAGTGGGTAATTGTGAGAAACCTTTACTGCTCAGCCTCCTCGCTGGAGTGTCTTGTTAAAACAGTATATCATGTTGTGCGCTGGGTCACGAGTGCAGTTGTATGGCTGCTTGTTTAACTCCTGGCCGTGGCAGGCAGCTGATCCGGGCTGCGTATTCAGCAGAGCTGTGAATGAAAAATCGCTTGTCTGGAAATGTGAAAGGCCGCTGCACTAATCCATTAAGCCCGGGTCTTTATCTGGCCACTGCTAAGGAGAGATCTGGATGAGACGGGATGGTTTTGACAGATACATAGAGAGGGATGACTCCGCATGACCTCCCCGCAAAACTCTAATTCAGAACTAATTAACTGCTGATTTATATGCAGACCCACGACGAGCAAGTATGAACCACAAATTGAAGTTAATTACGAGACTGAACTGTGGTTTCAAACTAGAAAAAAAAAAAATCACAAAAAACAAGCAGAGAGTAATCTGGACACAGCTCGAGTTGGGCCTGTGCAGCTCGTTAAAATATCAAATCAGGTATTGATCGGAATTAGCGTAGGCACACATTGTTACAGTGCTACACAATAATAAAGCATTTTTATAGAATAAGGAAATGATGAAGCTCCAAATCAGCATATGAGAGATAAGATTCTCAAGATGTCTACTGCCAGACATTTCTGAAGAAAGGATTAGGTGATGTCAATGTTTGAATAGATGACTGTGGCGCTAGAGAGAGAGGCGTGGCACAGGCCTGCAGTAGGCTTAGCTACTGGGCTTAATTTTTTTGCTAACTGCGCAAACCTGGTCAATGTTAATGTTGATGTCAAGGAAATGTTGCATTGTCCTTGAGGGTTCACCTGTCCACCAAGTCTGTAGAAGTCGGGATCTGACCTCCCCCAGTTGTGCCTCCTTCTGCATGTAGTGGAAAGCGTTTGGGCTCAGTTTTGTAGGGCACGTGCAGATCTCTTTGCCTCGAGAAAATGATCAAACTGCCCCCTTAATTCATTAGTCTGACATCCCTCTGGCAGTGGACATGCTCTCCCACTCTGGAGGCTGTGGTTCTCGGGGGTTTCCACCTTGCAGACCACGAGATCGCCTGTTACGCAGTCTCAACATGCTTCCTGCTGGCAGGTGACATGGTGTTTGCGCCAGGGTCTGGACCCTGTCTCCTGTTCCACAGCTGGATTTTATACATTTTACATTTTCTGCTGTTGGGAGTGCTGCTCTGCTGCCTGAGCAGGTTTGCGATCCTCCCTGATCTTTATGACTTGATGTTTTGGACGTGGTCTCCACTGTTCCATCATCTTCTCCTGCGAGAGTCTCTGCTGATTAGACATCCTTCGCAACAGCATGGGAACACAGTATGCCACCGCCACTGGTAACTGTTTTCAATTTGAATGATACCATTGAGATAAAGATGCAAACGTGGTTATCTGAAATTAAGAAACAACTTTGTTGCTTTGTAGTCCTTTCAGGGTGGGGCAAAGAGGGTGTTTCACCTGCATGCAGTGACCTTAGCCTGTGACAGCGACAGGCCGAGGGGGTCACAGCAGGGGTCTATCGGCAGCTCTGATAGAAGACTTCAAGTGCTTTCAGGTGAAAGGTGAAGTCCCACAGCCCTTGGGAACCTTTTCTTCATTTCAAATAAGCAAGGTTGCATCCAAAACGCAATGTTGGTTTGACATCTTCCGTAATTTTTGAGTGCATATATTCTGTCAATACACTTCTAGACATGGAACTATGTTTAGGAGATTTGGTAGTTATTACCCAACTGAGCAAATAATGTTGTGTCAACATTGTAATAAAGTGACCAAAGAATAATATGACATCGTGGCAAGACAAATTGGCAGAGTCTGGGGGATGTTGTCAAGACATTGTATAATAAAGTTAACAAATTACATTTATTTAACTGCATTCCAGAAAATAAATATGAATAAAGAAAATACATAGAACATAAAGTAAAATGTGAAGTAAATGAAAAACATGCATGCAAAATAAGATATGTATTGGCATTCCCGAAATGGAACAATACAATGTACACAGAGCGTTATTGTGCAACAATCAGACAAAATAAGCCAAATCCTATACCCTGAGTAAAAGGTCTCTACCACTGCTCACATCTTAACTGTCAAAATTCGACCAAACTACAACCTCACACAATGGTGCCAGAGCAGAAATGTGTTGTGCTGTATATTCAGCAGGAGCATCTCAAGATAATCAAAAATCATGTAAATAAGATAACACAAAAAAGAAAATGAAACTGCAGGGGTGTGAAGACGACACACACTCCTCCTGTTACACTGAGCCGTGTGGTGTGTGTGACGACAATAGACTGTTGTACTGAAGGACAAATAATTATGTTTTCTTAGATAAAAACATTGTACAGAACAATTGCTCTGTGTATTCCCGCAGCACACATGTTATTAGCATTGGTATAATCTGCAGCTTTTAAATTGATATTTTTTTCAGGATCTCATAAATTGCCTAACCTCAACGTGAGTCTGTGCCTCACGTTTTGAGACCTCCTGCATAACAAAATAATTGCAGAGATCTAACATCCATTCTCCTGAACAATAAAAGCATTTATAATTCATTTTCTAAAGGCTAGCTTTAATAATGCTCCCACTGAGAGAATGCTTAAAAGCATCTTCTGTCTTTAGATTACATGGCATATATTAGCAACACAGAAGGGCTCCAACTCAGTTCACATAGTGCAGTTTAGAAATGCTTTAATAGCTCCATATCAAGTGTACAGGCTGACCTTTGAGTGCTGTCTGATTTGCCAAAGAAGAATATTAACACCGATATAGCCTCTCCGGTAGCACTTTATTTTAGGGTTCACCTACTATGCATATATTAGCCATAAACTGTTCACTAACAATTCTAAAATAAGACATTTATAGACACAGAATAAGGCTTTATACGGACCTTATTACACTTATACCTTACTAATTGCTAATTGTGTGTTAATAAAGTATTTGCCACCTCCGTTCTGAAGTGAAGACATTTTGTGGCAAAGTAGCAGTTTATAAACTGCTTGTAAATCACCAATACCTTTGTAATAATCAACAAAAAGTGAGATGAGAAAATGTCCTGGAGGCACATAAAGGGTTGTTGGTCACCATTAAGGGTTTTTCAGACAGTATTGACATTTATTAAGATCTTATTAAGTGGTTATTGGCAGGGGCGGCACTAGGCACTAGGCACTAGGTTCTAAACCTGAAGATTAGAAGATTATACCTGGCTTAATCAGTTGATCAGTGTCTCTGATCCCTCTGATTAATAACATTATGCCACGGCATGGACTGATTGTTTGCAAAAAGTGTATTTTGTAATGGCCCAAGTGACAGGCTACTCAATTTTGTTTTATTTATTTGTTATTTGAGAGTAAAATAAAGATATGTATTAAGTTGCTGTATGGAATAATTCCTAGTTAATTTGACATATTTTATTGTGATTTGCAGGTTTAGCCGCCCACCTCAACCCCACTATTATGGTGGCTCTCAAAAGTATTCACCTCCCTTGGACTTCTTCACATGTCAATGTGTTACAACATGAAATCAGAATGGATTTAATCAGGAGTTTGTGCCACTGATCCACACAGAAAATGGTTATAATGTCAAAGTGAAAAATATAGTCTGCAAATTGTTCTAAATTAATTACAAATACAGAACAGAAAATTATTCTAATGTTGAACTATTATTGTTGGGCTTCAACATTGGCCAAAATGTGAGAGTTGTTTGTTTGTTTGTTGTTGTTGTTGTTGTTGTTGTTGTTGTTAATTTGGTCATGTTTGTTAGTGTACAGTTTTCACACATTTCTCCATACCTGGACTTTGCAACAATTCAATATTTGGAGTATGTGGATGCCTTTTTGGTTGCAGTTTGGAATGAGACAGGACTTTTTTTGAGAGAACTCTGTTTTTGATTTGTTTTTCTTTTGATGGAAGTTGATATTTTGATATTATTTCACATTATTCTCGGCTTCAGTTCTGTGGCCTTTAGGCTGTTAGGACTGATAAATAGCAAACAACCCCAAGGACAACAAGGACAGTTTAAACTGTCTAATCTGCCGTTAAGTGTATTTAAGTTCACTCTGCAGAAATGCAACCCCAATCGTGATGGAAGCTCACTGGGTTAGCTAACCCTAAACCAGTGGTTCTCAACCCTGGACCTGGGGACCCCCTGCCCTGGTGGTTTTCATTCCAACCAAGCTCTCAAATACTTAATTGAATCCCCAATTGAACTAATTATACTTTTTAAATTGTGTAGCTTATAAAAAAGTTGGAGATTTTAATTTCTATCTGCAGTTTCATATTGACCATGAAATCTGCAACTGCAACATTTTCAGTTCAATTAAGTACCCTACTAGTAATGAAGTAATTGAGAGCTCAGTTGGAACCCAAACCGCTCTAAACCCAGACCAACACGAAGCTGATGAGTGTAACAATTGAATGTGTTCATATAGCAAGTAGTGTTGTAACACTTTGCCATTTAAGTCTTTGCTTTCAAAAATGTTCAAATAGCCATGTGAGCTGTCCAGCTTTGTTTGACTACATTCACCCCAGTCTGATAAGAAAATAAACAAAATCTCCAGTAACCAGAGAGCTCTCCCTGCAGGCCTTGTGGGACAGTTACTGAGAACTGTATGAAACCCTGCGCAGTGTGGTGGGTTTTCCGCTCGCCCTGCTTTATTGGAATAACACGATTCTCCCGGGCAGCCGAGATGCCAAGGAGCTCCTCTCTCTCCACCCACACGTTTACATTTACAGGACTGAAGGCTCTGCGCTGAACAGATCACATCTGCTTCATTGCAGTAGACAGTCTATCTCAGTAAGGCTGATCTGCACACGCCCAGCCTGTCATATTGGCTTACTGAACATGAATCAAGTTTTACTACTTTCTTACTTTTCTTTCTCCATTCTGTTCTTCAATAGAAATCAGAAGATCAAGTTTGTTTAAACACCTTGCCGTGCAGTGTGTTGTTCCAGCTATTTATTTATGCATTAATTTATTTATTTATTCATGTATTATTTAACAGTATTTCCCCCCCAGATTGAAAAGGGAAACATTTTAACAGTGAAAGCACACTCTGAAGGCAATACTGTGTCATTCTCCTCATTCACCATGAAGCACCAACCATGAGTCCACCTCTGTCCTGCGCCCATCTGTCTCAGACCATTCGTTCTACCAATATATAATATTATGATGATAATAACCTTTATTGTATATAGTACCTTTCATGTTGAGGACAACACAAAGCACTTCACAATTAATAGAATGTAAGCACACATTTAAATAGCTGACACACAATAAATACATAAAGTAAAAAAAAAAAAAATCATAATAGCAAAACACACACATAATGACATGCAGGAAAAGTGAGTGTATAGTAATATATTTTGATGAACAATTGGTGAACAAGATAACTTGATAAATGAAAATAAAAGCAGTGTACTTTACAAAAGGAAATGCAGTTATTTATTTTGTTTATGTAAATGTTTATTGTAAATGTTTCTTTGCTGCTGCAAAACCTATTATTTAAATTGTATCCTAAATACACACCTTTCTGTTTGGATTACTTTAGAACTGTATAACAGCTTAAGTACTCTTTCACACAAAGAAGGAAGAGAAGGAGAAACAAAGAGGTGAATTTGAACTGCTAAATTAACATGCAAAAGGTGTTTGTAACCATTGTGACGTTTCCCAATCTGTATCTCTGCCTGCCTTTGTAGACCAATTTCACTTTCAGCTGGAGCCTGCCATTTGTAACTTGGCACTTTACTAGTAACACTTTGTGCACGAGCTGCCAAAGCACGGGGATGACATTTCCCAAAGTGCATCTTGCATTCAGTTTTAGGCATCAGACAAGTTCAGCAGTTAGTTCCCAGAATGAAAATCTCATCCATCCCTATAGGTTTACTGTGGTTTTATTCTCATGGATCTCAGTTTACTGAGTTGTTTACAGATAAAGGTCTAAAAGATGCATGCATGTCAAAGTAAGGATTCATCATTTTGTGTGAGAGAAATAATCTGTTGTGGGTTGTGGGAATTTTCTACGGGCATTTGGGGCTCTGATCTGTCCTTGTGCACGAGTTGAAGTGGCTTGAGTTTTCCTTGCTGGGTTGATTGTAAACATTACATTCTTGTAAGCTGATCAGCAAACTCACATTTTAAAGACATACAGATGAAATACAATGCTCTTTTCCTTTCACAAATTGCTAACACAGGCTGACAAGTGAACCCCTCGGTACTCTGTAACAAACTTCAAAATGGAAAAGCATGTAAAAAAAATGTAGCTTTCATTACTGAGTTATTTAATAGTTCTAATTGAGGCTGTTTGTGTGCAAATATACAATTTAGAGTGATTACAAAATGCCTAATGATGTGTCTGCTTTCTTATTTGAAGTTAATGATCTAATTTGCTTCCATTCCTGTAATTTGGCAGCATTTCCCTGTTCCCAGAAAAATGAATGCCTCTTTTTAACCCTGTTCAATTATATACTTTTTTTCTTAATTAAATGTAAATTCTGTCATTTGATTTCAGATTAATTTATTTATTTTTGAAAATTAGGCCAATTCCCCAGACACACGGGGAACATTGATTTAGTGCACAGAGTACAAGGACGAAGTCAGATCTTTCTGCAGATCTACGCACTTTGAATGGTTGTTGTCTCAGTTGAAAAACACATCTGAGGTGACAGTACCACAAATTTATAGTTAGGTTTGCGTTACACTGTAGTATCTTTTTGTATTACAGAGTACTGGATACAGAGGGAGAAATAATAGTCGGACTGTGTTTGGAAGCTGCATTGCCCTGACCCGCTGCTGCTGTTGTGTTGTGTTGAGGGAGACCTCCCTATAGAGTCCATGAAGATCTGAAAGAAGAAAAAATAGGGTTCTTAAGATGTGCTGGAAATAATAAACATTTCTGTTTTACGTTTATCTGGGGAGAAGAATATAACCAGACGCCATTCTTCATGCGAACGTGAAGCTCTTCATTCAACTAATTAACAACCACACCATTCACCCCAGAAACACGCTTCGCTACATCCTGTCTGTCTGGGACTTAACCTTTTAGTTGTCTACCGGCACTAGGAGAGAGTGAGGTCAAACAAGATGTGTTTGTGGTATCAGGTTGAGTGACGCTGCTGCTAGGACTACCAGCAGTACAAAGCTTGCACGTTTTGAAACAGATCCAGCTCTTACAAGATGTGGAAACACAGTTCAAAGAATGTTGTCCTCAAGTGTTTACAGGCTTAGGAAAACTGGAGGGTGAATATAAAATAAAAATGAAAGATACAGTGACTCCGTATGCCCTTTCTGCATCAATTTGCTCCTATTCGCGAAAGTGAAAGGGTAATTAGAAAGCAACAGATGGAAGTCATCAAAAGGACTGAAGAGAAAACAGAATTCTGATTCCAAAACCACATGGGAACAAAAGATTGTAGATCCCACCGCTGACACCATGTTTATCCAGAGAGAACACAACCAGGTGCAATGCTTCATGCAAACGTGAAGCTCTTCATTCAACTCCTTTTTTTTTAAATAATGTTTATAGTGCTGGTGAGACAGGGTCCCTCTGATGCAGGCGGCACACTGGACTGGAGGAGACATTGGGAGAGAGAGACGTGAATTATTATTACTTATAACATTATTGGCATTTATTACATTATCTGCAGGATTACAATTTAGAATAATGTAATAATTATACTGTTACATGAATTTCATGAATTGCTGTAAGAAATTGCCAACACACATTTAAGTGGAGGAACAGTCGCAACTGTATTTTCTGTTAATTATTTTGAATGAAGAAGAGAGAAAGAAATTGCTAAAACCATATATATTAATTGATTTCACATTTCTCTATTTACAAGTTTTGATTTGGTGCATGCCAAAGTCTCAAGTTCTATGTGTTTGAATTTACCATAGATGTTATTGACCTCTTGTTACTCAAAAGATACTTTTGTATTCATTCTGTTACATAGTTTCTTTGTTAAACAAGATGAAAAGGGTATTTTGAACTGATTTGTCCGACCTTTAACATCAGCAAGTATATTTCTATGACGAATGACAATTTGGTCAAACACGGGCATTATGGGATGAAATACTTGTCAGTGATAAACAATATATATATATATATATTTTCTTTATGGAAATGTACCAATTGTGTGGCAGGTTTAAAAACATAATTCTTAATATTTAAGATATATTTATTTATATATATATATTTTGGGGGTTGCGTTAGTGCAAGCAATGTTTGCATTTAATATATGGTTTCTTTTGGATTCTACTGAGAATTGGCCACTTTTGATTTGTGTTTTTTTATATATTTTTAATATATTAATTATATTTTTGAAATAAACAATAACAAGATTATGTTAATTACACAAAATGTGTTAACTGATTGTAGTCACTCTATTCCTATTTAAGCCTAAATAACATTACACCTAATGTCAACAATGGTATATCTTTCTGTACTATTCATTACATACAATTGTTTTTCCTGCCAAGAAAGTAAACTGTTATATAGGACTCCTCCCTGAGCATTCAACTCTTAGAGTAAAATTACCATATTATCTGTTACAACGAATCACTACTTCTTACTGCATGTTGTAATACCAATATATAGCGCAATTTAGTGATACAGACAACACACAGTCATGGGAGGCACAAGAAATAGTTGACCAGAACCAAACCTTTATGAAAGGGAGACAGTGTCACAGTCCACTGTCTATCAGAATCTGTGGTAACATCAAAAGTGTTTAGCATGGTGGACATATTGATCATTCATCAAAGGCAAACAACGATAATTGATGAAGGATTACAACAGGTAACATATAATTATACTTAAAGTAATGACCAACCACTTATTTCATACTGTAATCCAACATAACCATCTCTTCTCACATGTAGCACATTAGATCATTAAAACACATGTAAATGGATGGCAGTCGGGTGCTCATTTTTGAGTGTTATTACATTATCGATATCATTATTCAACAAAATACTATTGTGCGGATAATGTAATAAATGCCAATAATGTAATTAAGTTATGTTATCAGTAGGGATGTTTTATTACGTTATCTGTAAATGTACTACGTTATTAGTATTATTAAGTTATGAACTGCAAATTATTACATGATTATAGAGTTATTACGTTATCTATATTTTATTACGTTATCAGTTGTAACTCCTGCGTTGCCAGCTTGGTGAACAGACATCGAGGAGTGGGATATACCATAACTGTGCAAATCTGTCTGGATCAGAGCCGGGACTCTTGTTAAGGACTTTCAATCTTTTCTAACTGTGTGTTTGGCGTGTGTGGTATATTGTTAGAATAAGGGGATACATGGCTTTAATTTATTTTAGGATTTTAGCTTAGTCTTTTTTTATTTTTGTTTCTATCATAAGAAAGTTTACAAATGAGATGAGGCCATTCACCCCATCGTGCTCGTTTGGTGTCCATTAATAACTGTGTGATCCAAGGATCCTATCCAGTCTGTTTTTGAATGTTCCCAAATTGTCTCTTCAGCCACATTGCTGGGGAGTTTGTTCAGATTGTGACGCCTCTCTGTGTGAAGAAGTGTCTCCTGTTTTCTGTCTTGAATGCCTTGAAGCCCAATTTCCATTTGTGTCCACAGGTGCGTGTGTCCCTGCAGATCTGGAAAAGCTCCTCTGGTTTGATGTGGTCGATGCCTTTCATGATTTTGAAGACTTGGATCAAGTCCCCACGTAGTCTTCTCTGTTCCAGGGTGAAAAGGTTCAGTTCCTCAGTCTCTCAGTAGGACATTCCCTTCAGACCTGGAATAAGTCTGGTTGCTCTCCTCTGAACTGCCTCTAGAGCAGCGATATCTTTCTTGAATTGTGGAGCCCAGAACTGTCCACAGTATCCAGATGAGCTCTAACTAGTGCATTGTACAGTCTGAACATCACTGCCCTTGTTCTCAATTCTACACTTTTGACAATATACCCTAACACTCTGTTTGCCTTTTTTATTGCTTCCCCACATTGCTTGGATGGAGAAAGTGAGGAGTCCACATAGACTCCTAGGTCTTTCTCATGCGTTACTTCATCTAGTTCTATTCCTCCCATAGTGTCATTATAGTGGACATTTTTGTTACCTGCATGTAATACCTTGCACTTGTCCACATTGAATTTCATCTGCCAGGTGTCGGCCCACAACTGAATATTATCTCAGTTCCTCTGAATAGTCTGTGCTGCCGAGATTGTATCTGCTGAGCCACCTATTTTAGTATCATCTGCAAATTTGACAAGTTTGCTAACTATCCCAGAGTCCAGATCATTAATATAGATTAGAAAAAGCACAGGCCCTAGTACTGATCCCTGTGGAACTCCACTACAACCTCACTCCAGTTAGAAGCGACTCCTCTAATCGACACCCTCTGTTTCCTAAACATCAACCAGTTCATAATCCATCTACTTACATTACCCTGAATGCCTGCAGCTTCCAATCTAAGGATCAGTCTTTGGTGTGGAACCTTATCAAAAGCTTTGTGAAAATCTAAGTATATCATATCATATGCTTTCATGTGATCTACAGCTGCAGTGAAGTTAAAAAAACTTGAATAAATTAGTAAGACATGATCTGCCTCGTCTAAACCCATGTTGACTATCTCCAACTATCTCTAGTCTTACCATCGTGGTATTGTATTATAGGCAATTTTAACAGATTGTTTGATATTAGTTTAGCTTATCCCCTTGACATTGTTTAGTAGTAGACTTCATGCCCTGCTTAGGTTACTAAGGTTTATTCTTTGTAAGATACCTTATTAACCCTAATTTTGGAAGGTTCCCCTCCTCACTGTAATCGATGTGGGGTGGCATAGTCAATCGAGGTAAGGGATTGGGCTACTTATTGCTCGTTACACTGATTCGACTCATGAGTATTCCTTACTTATAATAACCTTTCGCCATGTTGATTTTCTGTAGTATATTCTTTTCCTGCAAGTATTTGCCTAAGGTTCTCAACTCATGGCACTTGACACTCACATCCCTTTGATTGGTGAAGCTTATTCATCAAAGGTCATGGATTATAAACCACAGAGCTCTCTGCTTTCCAGGATGTTAGCTTAATCTTCTATCCTGCTTTGAGGTTTGGTGTTTCTTTCCTGTACCAGAGCTCGTACAGCAGGCTGCCGGGACTTGGGTTGAGGAGAGCAAGGATACTGTACTCTTTGGGGTTTTAGCAAGAGAACAGACATTTTCTAATTAACTCTGCAGCTGCTAATTGCGCTTTTGCATTGCTCAAAGACTCTGTAATTAAACAGGAAATTTGGAGAATAGTCCTGCTAATTAATCTGAAATGTGCTGGTGTGCTTTGAGGAGCTGGTCTTCATATTAAGACAGGGATCTAAACTTTGGCAAATCAAATCGAGGTCATGGAGAAGGGCTTCGTATTTCATGTCTGCACTCGCAGCCGCAGCTGGAACCTCTGATATGCTACATTGATATCATGATAACGTGGAGCATGTTTCTTCTGAAGGTTAATTAAAGTACATCACAGTAGTCTGTTCTGTCTGCACTCATTGAAATTGCTTATGGTTGTTCAGAAGGTCCTGTATGTCATCTAGAATACTGCAGACATGGGTCACTCGGAGGTAATGCACAATTGATAAATAATTTCTTTTTTGAAAGTTCCCAAGGGGTGGCATCTCAGCAATGTGAACTATTGTGCATGTAAATCTAAAAAGTAAACTGTAAACCTTGAATGTAACATTATTTAAAACAGCACAGAAATAGTAAACGTATTGCCTGTAGGACAATATCAGGAAAGAAATATCTTGAAGTCGTGACATTCATTGTCTGGAGATTTCTTAATTTAAAGAGTGTGCAGGAATATATTACTTATCCTTCTAGATTCAGTTAAATAACATAAACATATGGATGGCACTGTGGTCTGGTTTGGGTCGTGGCTTTGGTTTGCCGTTTTGCAGGGTTTAGGAGTGTCGTCATTAATGTCAGTTCCGAGGTCATTTTCCAAGACTGTCCATTTTGTTCTCTTCTCCCCTCTCACATAATGACTTTGTTCTTGCCAATTCACCCTCTGTGCTTTTCCCAACAAGTACTTTGCGTCGAGTGTTGTTGGCGTTGTGTTTTTATGCCGGTCCTTAAAGCAGTACAGGTGTGGGTATTTTGGCAAGTCGGACAAGTTGCGTGATGTGAAGAGGAAACCGTGCGGTCCTAAAGTACCTCCCCTCATGAACCACAGCTCACACGCTGCCACAGGCACATTGAATTCGAAATGGCCCTCCTCCTTGTGTAACCCCTTCCCCCCGAGTATAAGCTCCTCTTTATAGAGTAACAGTATTGTTTGAATAGTCTTTCCTCACTGCAGAATATGAATATAATGATTAGGTTAATCTATTTTGCTTTCAGCAGCATGTGTTGAAAGAGAAAACTGAAATGACAACTGTGCAAATATGACTGGACTTCTGGTGCAGATTACCTACATATTTGGAAATAAAAAGTTAATGTTAAATCCAAGCAGACTATCTAATTGTAATGGACTGATGGAGTGTGCAGTGAAAATAAACCATAAAATAAAAACTTAAATCGATCAAATCTATGAAATAATAATCAGTTTATTTGCCTTCATGGCACGCAGTTCAGTATTATAATACAAATTTAATGTGCATTATCATTGGCTCAGCTGCTTTATTATTGTCCTGTTGAATTCTTTCAGGCTACATGAGTAAATATATTGTTAAAAAACATCATTAACGAACTTCTGCTCTTTTGCCAGGGCATTACGGTAAAAAAAAAACCTCTGGGCTCATTAGTTTTAATTGTTCTACTCACAGGATTGAACACAGCTCTGTTGTTTGGTTATGCCAGTATCATGTATATCATTTCCCCGTATGCATGCCTCTCTTCACCGAGCTCCCAGTACAGTGTTTCAGTTTAATGTCTCCCGTTTTATTGTGTTTGTTGTAATAGTGACAGCAGGGTAATATGTTTGTCTTTATCTCTGACACATGCTAAGGCTCATTGAGTTTGAAAACTCTCCCGGTGTCATAGTTTTGAAACTATTGGTTGTGTGTCAGGCACAGGACTTCTCTTTCCTTGCATCCGCAGACAACTGAATGACATGCCACTCCTGAACCATGAATACAGCTAATGTGGAAAGAAATAGGTCTTCCAGTAGTTCTTGGCATAACAAGCTGATGGGTATTATTTTACTATGTAATATTGGTTTTGTTTAGTGTTCAAAAGTAGAAATGTTGTTTAGCTGTCAAGCAAGAACAATGTGAGCTGGAATGTCAATAAACAAAAGGTGTTTAGAAATATGCCATGAACTCCTAAAGTCTTAGTTTTTTTCAATTAAGGGACTGGTGAGATTGTGCGGTACACAATTATAAAATAATATTGATGCTTATATATTCTCTCCCGCCTGGACTACTGCAACTCCCTCCTGGCCGGCCTGCCTGCAACTACTACCCGCTGCTCCAGCTCATCCAGAACTCTGCGGCTCGTCTGGTATTCTATCTGCCCGGATTCGAACACGCTACTCCACTGCTCCGCTCCCTCCACTGGCTCCCGATAGCGGCACGCATTCAGTTCAAGACATTGACCCTCACCTACTGCTGTCTCGACCACACTGCACCAAGCTACCTTCAGACACTCGTCTCTCCATACATCCCCTCCAGACCACTGCGCTCCTCCAGTGCCAGAAGACTATCTCTGCCTCCTCTCCACTCTCCTTCCTCCAGAGCCGCTCCTTCTCATCCCTGGTCTCTCTGTGGTGGAACGACCTTCCCACCGAAGT
The DNA here is from genome assembly GCF_036373705.1 of Amia ocellicauda. Classification (NCBI taxonomy): domain Eukaryota; kingdom Metazoa; phylum Chordata; class Actinopteri; order Amiiformes; family Amiidae; genus Amia; species Amia ocellicauda. Next base: position 704,303 of record NC_089871.1, on the reverse strand, counting down.
CAAAACAGCAGGAGTCCCTGACCTCCTTCATGCGATTACTCAAGACACATCTTTTCAGACTCTAATTGTAATTTTTTCATTTACTTTCCTGTAAGATTGCACTTATACAGTGTTTTATCATACTACTTGCCTTGCGTTACTAGTACTTGTATTGTTATTTTGATTTCCCCTGTGCTCCCCTCCCCTGGCCCATGACTGTGACCTAACATCTTGTCTGCACTCATCAGCTTTTACAATCCAGGATGTAAGACTTCATATCATAAGACCTGGATCCTTGGATCACTCAGTTATTAATGGACACCAAACGAGCACGATGGGTTGAATGGCCTCCTCTCATTTTTTAACTTTCTTATATTCTTATGTTCTTATATATTGTATACACTTGTGTAAATTGGAATTTGTACTATGGTTTGAACTGCACTGTATTTTTGCACTTTGTATTGATCTTATATTTTGTCTGGAAAAGGGTGTCTGCTAAGAAATTAATAATAATAATAATACTAATAATAATAATATATGGATTTCAAAATGATGGAGCAGGATCCATGTCTCTGATTGCTTTTCTCACAGGGGGACTTCATGAAAGAGCATGGCTTCAGGGGGTCTGGTTCACGCACTTCTCTCAGTTGAAGGTCATCATCTAAACTGCCGTCACTTCTATTACTCCTGACACTCACAGTTGTGCAGCCAGCAACTTCCTCAGATGTGCAGAGAAAAGCCGGGAGCAGAATTTACACACATGTTGAACTCCCCGTGTAAAGTGGAATCCTGCCCGGAATGGTTAGTTGTGATTTCAGCCACAACAAAGGACACGCAATGTTGGATTTCAAACACGAGTTAAATCTTTGCTTTAACACCCAGGTTATTACATAACTGTTTGAAACATGAACCGTGCTGGTCCTGGTGTCTTTTCTCATCCAATTATTAATCATAAGACAAAGATGTAACTCATTAGGGCCAAACTGATGCTCTTCTCCTCCTTTAATCTTTTTCTCTACAAAGCAATGGAAAAATGCCAGATTTGAGGATCAAATACTACCTCCCCAACATAAAGAAAAACTCTGTCACTAGGAGCAATAAGTGGGAGAAATGTAATATTTCACAGCATGTAAGAGCTATTCTCTGGTTCTTATCAAAACATTCTGTTTGTTTTCTGGTCTGTTATTTTCCACCACTAAGCCATCAAGGTTTCTTTCTTCCCTTTTTCTTTTTTGTGTAGTCTCTAAAACGCTATCACCCTGAGCTTTGATGTACACCCTGAACTGTTATGGAAAGGTCAAGAGACCGTGCTGTCTGACAACGCTTTTATTACTTATGGAAATTCTTCTGAAGAGACAGTGACGGAGGAGATTTGGAGGTCAGTGTCTGAGCTAATGGGAACCCCTGCTGGGTATAATAGCCCTGCAGATTCTCTTTAAACTAGTTTTTAACAGGCTGATGTGGAGAAATACTTAATTGTACAGAACAAGTCAGATGATCTTGTTCTAATCTTTGAATTACCTATTATTTGTCTTCTTTAATGTACCCCTACTGTACAATAGTCCATCACTGTTCAACCTGCCCCATCACTGAGCTCCTGCTCTGATCTACAGGCACTGACCCGTCTCAGGCCGGGAAGGGGAGGAGTGTGGGAGCAAACAGGAGGACAGTGAAGGGAGCAGCTTTGTGCCAAACCTCCACTGCCAGTGCCACCTTGCCAGGGTCTGAGACGCGTCCTGCGTGCAGAGCCCAGAACGGCCTGCGCTGCGTCCTGGCTGCTCGGCTCCTGCCCTCCTTTAACGGGCCGATACTGGCGGAGGTGTCCGAGCTGCTCTATATTCAGTCTTCTCTCAGATAAGGCTGCTTGTGAATTTGCCAACTGACAAAGGGATTTTGCAGTTAGGGCTCAGAAGCTATCGCTTGTCTCACACAGGCTACAATGCCGATGTGCAGAGAACATTTTAAATGTTGAAATTGCTCTGGAACTGGATTCACACACACAGTCACTCACTGGCTGATACTGTGAGTAACTCAGTGTTGGCGTCTGGTCACTTCAGAGAGACTGAGACGCAGCCTGTAGTCTTCCTCTCCCCTGGGGGCAGACGAGCACAGTGCTCATTAAAAACAGTCATAATGAGAACACGTATTTCTAACTGTTTTACAATTTAGATGTAGTGGCCACTGTTCCCAAAAGGATTGCAACCAATTTGGAGTTGGAAGTTATTTTTTTAATGTGCAACAATATACACCAAAAAGTAATTTGCAATCCACACGCTAATGATTTAGCAGGTGCTAGTATTTTAATTTTAGGACGAAGAAAATAAGAAAAATGGGCAGAATATGTGTGTTGTTTTCCCATTCCCCTGTATGTATTTGTTTTGAAGGATACTTTTTGCATAACATTTTTACTATATCACCTAAATCAGCTTATTATATCTGTCATATCAAATATGAAGTATTTTTTAAAATACATAACATACACTGGCAATGCATATTCAAACAATTACTGAACTGTTTCTGTAACCACTGTTTGTGCACAACATTATTTAGACTCACAATATACTTTCTGTTCGGTTGATTATTCATTGCATTACAGCCTATTTTCAAGGCAGCCTTTATAGTAAGTGTGTTTATATCTGGTATTCATATCCTTATAGGAGCCACTATATTACCATTCCTCCATTATTGTGCTTATAGTCAGACTGATACATTTTCAAAGGACCTACTTCTTACTTCCATGCAGTTCACAAACGCACACCTCTCTCCCTGGGAAAGGTGTGCTGTAAAGAAAAATGGCATCATATATAAAAGGATCTTTCATCTCCCCGATAATGACGCATATTTTATTTGGTTGAAGAAATGAACAAGTCTTCAACTTTCTTGTGCATTTGGAAAGCATGTGCCAGGTCTGAATTTTGCAGGGGGGTCATAGTAGGGGGAGAGGAGCATTTTATAAAAGTGTGGGGTGGGGGGGTGAGAAGACTAGACAAAATTGATTAAATAAATTCCTTTCCATTTGTGGAGCTGCAGATTAAATAACCGAACTGTCCACTGGGAAGATAAGGAGTCAGGAATAATATGACTTTTAGATTTGCCACTGAAAGCACCAATGAGCATAAAAAAGACTCATGAAAGATGGATTTTAACATATATATGGTTCCAGTAATCAGCCAGAGATTGAGCAGTTCTCTACAGCGACGGCGGGTTCACACCTCTGAGGACAGCGAGAGCCGGCCCGTTGGGTAGGATCTGACAGCCTGTAGGAAGGAACAGCTGAAACTTCTGTTTAAGACTCGTTTAAACTTACCTTCACTGTGATCTAACATTGATGTTTGAAAGAGGAGTGAAACGCAATGGGTTTGCCTGTTTCTCCAGAATTGGGCCCCATGTTCTTGTCAGCGTGGTGCTGAATACGGGGGCAGTGTGGGGGGAACACAGCGCTGTCACTGGCAGCCAGGGAAGCCCCCTCAGGCTGAAGCGAGCCCTGGGCGCTGTCCCCCTGACCAACCCTCTAGCACACTGGGAACAGCACAGATCTGGGTCCGAATCACAGACCGGTTAGTGGACACAGATAGGGGTTTCACGGGTGGTCTGTAACACAATACCCCAAAGAATTACTACACCACAACAGATATGTGTCACATGGGGATGGGGGACTCACTACCACCCGTTCCCTGTGTAGGTTCAGCACTTCAGGTAAGTGAAGAGTACTTCTTGTATTCTGTCTGGTAAATAGCAATGGCACAACAGGAGCGCAGGGCAGGAAGTCTGCCACTCATACATTACAAGAAAGAGGGGGAGACTAATAAGAAACATAAGAACATAAGAAAGTTTAAAATCGAGAGGAGGCCATTCCCCCCTTCATGCTTGTTTGGTGTCCATTAATAAGTATGTGATCATGGATCCTATCCAGTCTGTTTTTGAATGTTCCCAAATTGTCTCTTCAGCCACATCGCTGGGGAGTTTGTTCAGATTGTGACGCCTCTCTGTGTGAAGAAGTGTCTCCTGTTTTCTGTCTTGAATGCCTTGAAGCCCAATTTCCATTTGTGTCCCCGGGTGCGTGTGTCCCTGCTGATCTGGCGGCGGCCGGGACCTCTGGCTGGGCGGCGGGGACTGGGACTGGGAACTCTGGCTGGGCAGACGTAGCGGATGGCATAATCTGGTCGGCTGAGGGCTCAGATGAGATGGTCACTGTGGGGAAGCCGTGTTCCTCTTCTGCTACTCCCACAGTGAAGGCTGAGCCACTCAACCGTAGAGCCACGTCAATGTAAGTGACCAGGGTCCAGGTACAGCTGCCTTCAGGCAGCATGAAGGCTATGCGATCGTTTAGCCCCAAACGAAAAAGGTCCTTGAGGGCAATTTCATTGATATCCACCTCGCCAGCCAGAGCGCAGAAGTCCTCCACATATTCCTCTACGGAACGGCTTCCCTGGCATGACCCGAAGAGAAGATCTGCTGGCTCCATATGGAAGGCGAAGTTTTCTGTCATGTACCGCAGGGCTCGGGAACAGGGGACCCAATTGCAGTGCATGATCGAGGGATGGTCAGACAGGCGTGGGTCGGATATCGGCAGACAGGGCAATAAAGGCAAGGCGAAAACGTGGTCGTGGTCACAGGCGAGGGTCGGGGGATCAGACAAACAAGGCAATGCGGAAAGTCCAAAGACGTTGTCGGGAAGTCAGGCAAGGGGTCACGGAAACAAGGAAAATGCAAGGCTCGAGGAAACAAGGCTCAAGGAGAGGGCATGGGGAGAATGCTCAGGATTGCAGTAAACACTGGTAAAACTTTGCCCAGACTAAGGGTAGTGAGGGGTTTATAAAGGGAACAGAAAACTAGGTTGGTAGGTGCAGGGCGATTGGGAGCAGGGGGTGATAGTGGAAGTGCACAAGGGTCTCCGGAATGTTAATTGAAAGATAAAAGCTGGGAGAGCGCTTGAAAAGGCAGGGTGAAGGCGGCACCTAGCAGGGATAGAGTGTAAGTGCTGGGAACCGTGACTTATATCTTGTTTGACGAGTTGTTTGACAAAGTTTCTTGTTCAGGTTTCACATTTGTAAAATAAAACCATCTAAGAGTGGAGCAGCTAATGTCCAAACCAGGTGGTCCTTTTATCAATATAAATAAATTAACTAATGCTTGAAAAGACCTGTTTTGTCTATTGAAACTCTTAGTGAATTAGAAAGAAACACATGATTGAACTCTGAAGGCAATACAAACTGTATTCACACAGTCTTTAATGTGGGGAATATTATTATAAGAAATGTAATGAGCATTGATGATGGATCCCTTTCCTACTTCCTAATGCCTGTACCCTGGTCTGGCTCTTGACTCCCTTCCCTGCTGCTCAACTGAGGGATTGCTTAGCAGCCGAAGGTGCTTATGGCCTGTCCTGCCCTTCTCCCTGTCCTCACCTCTGCTGCCCCACTCCGGCCAACCTGGTGTCCACTCTCTTCTACCTGCAGTCCATCCCTCCCAAACGACACAGCTGGATCCCATCATCTCGATCTGGACCGTCGCTCCCTGGCATTGGGTTTCAAATACTGCGTTGAGCTCTTGATAAATCTGCCCAAACACCAGCTGTTTCTCTCTACGAGGGTCAAGTGTGAAGATGGACTTCTGATTCCTTAAAAAAAAAAAAAAAAAAAAAAAAAAAAAAATATATATATATATATATATATATATATATATATATATATACACTCACCTAAAGGATTATTAGGAACACCATACTAATACTGTGTTTGACCCCCTTTCGCCTTCAGAACTGCCTTAATTCTACATGGCATTGATTCTACAAGGTGCTGAAAGCATTCTTTAGAAATGTTGGCCCATATTGATAGGATAGCATCTTGCAGTTGATGGAGATTTGTGGGATGCACATCCAGGGCACGAAGCTCCCGTTCGACCTTTGTGAAATGGTGCATTATCCTGCTGGAAGTAGCCATCAGAGGATGGGTACATGGTGGTCATAAAGGGATGGACATGGTCAGAAACAATGCTCAGGTAGGCTGTGGCATTTAAACGATGCCCAATTGGCACTAAGGGGCCTAAAGTGTGCCAAGAAAACATCCCCCACACCATTAGACCACCACCACCAGCCTGCACAGTGGTAACAAGGCATGATGGATCCATGTTCTCATTCTGTTTACGCCAAATTCTGACTACCATCTGAATGTCTCAACAGAAATCGAGACTCATCAGACCAGGCAACATTTTTCCAGTCTTCAACTGTCCAATTTTGGTGAGCTTGTGCAAATTGTAGCCTCTTTTTCCTATTTGTAGTGGAGATGAGTGGTACCTGGTGGGGTCTTCTGCTGTTGTAGCCCATCCGCCTCAAGGTTGTACGTGTTGTGGCTTCACAAATGCTTTGCTGCATACCTTGGTTGTAACGAGTGGTTATTTCAGTCAAAGTTGCTCTTCTATCAGCTTGAATCAGTCGGCCCATTCTCCTCTGACCTCTAGCATCAACAAGGCATTTTCGCCCACAGGACTGCCGCATACTGGATGTTTTTCCCTTTTCACACCATTCTTTGTAAACCCTAGAAATGGTTGTGCGTGAAAATCCCAGTAACTGAGCAGATTGTGAAATACTCAGACCGGCCTGTCTGGCACCAACAACCATGCCACGCTCAAAATTGCTTAAATCACCTTTCTTTCCCATTCAGACATTCAGATTGGAGTTCAGGAGATTGTCTTGACCAGGACCACACCCCTAAATGCATTGAAGCAACTGCCATGTGATTGGTTGGTTAGATAATTGCATTAATGAGAAATTGAACAGGTGTTCCTAATAATCCTTTAGGTGAGTGTATATATATTAAAAAAATAACAGTAAATAAAAACAGAACACAAAATACCTACATGAAATGATGTTGTGTTTCTACATGGCTGTATTCTACTTAACTCGAGTTAATGCTGTTTGTGTGGATTCCAAAATGCACATCTCTTTCCTCTATCGCTGCTGTATGCTGACCACATGCCCTCCAGGCTCCTCCTCCCAAACCCCTTTTACAGGCACCCCACCGCCCTGAGTGGCTCCACCCCCCATTTTCTACAGACTTGCTGGTGCTTTGTGAAGCGTGCGGATAGCTTTTCTTAATTGTTTTTCTTGATGATTCGTTCCTTTGCTGGTCCTCTAAGGAGTTCACCTTTCTACTACTACATTCCCTTACAGGTGCCCTGAGTGGCTACTTAAAGCAGCTGGTGAGACCAAGAGGTGAACAGAAGTATTTACAAGTTGCCACAGACAGACAGCCATCTTTATATATCCATCTTTTCCTAGTTTCAGACCAGTCTTAGCATTGCTCATTTTGTTTTAACTTTGCCTTAATTGAAGTTAATATTGTCTGTAGTTTGCGTTAATTGAAGTCAATTCAGTTCAGCTGCTGAGTTGGTGAAAGTAAATGAGTTGTAGAAAGGTGATTTAGTCAAGGACTAGCAGGAATTCTGTTGCAGGTGGAGACAGTTAGGTGTGAATTGGGGGCAGGTAGACAAAAGCTACTAGCAGCTGTTGAGAAAGAGCTGCTCTGTTTCTCGGTGACAAAACTCGGTGACAGACCTCCCTAAACTAGTAGACGGGCTACTGGCCAAAGCCGGGGGGAATCCACTGGTCATGGTCCACATTGGAACCAATGACATAGGAAGAGGTAGGACAGAGGTTCTGCAAGACAAATTTAAAGAGTTAGGAACAAAACTAAGGAGCAGAACCTCCACAGTACTTTTCTCTGAAATACTTCCGATACCACGTGCATGGCCAGGGAGACAGACAGAGATTAGAAAGTTAAACATGGGGTTGAAATCCTGGTGTAGGGAAGAGGGTTTTAGGTTTATGGAGCATTGGTCTTTCTTCTGGGATAGATGGGACCTGTACAAACCAGATGGTCTACATCTAAACAGAAGGGGGGCTAATGCATTGGGAGAGCATATGTGCAGAGAAATTGAGAATCTTTTAAACTAGGGACCAGGGGGGCAGGGAGCTCTGACAAAGGGACATGTTCCACTAAGGAAAGAAAACAGAGGGAAACTGCTAGTAGGAAAGTCCTGAAATGTTTGTACCTCAATGCCAGGAGTATAAGGAACAAGATGTTAGACCTAGAAGCCACAGTGCTGGCATGTGACTATGATGTTGTAAGAGTGACAGAAACATGGCTTACAGAAAATGATGGGGATGAATACAAGTTGGAAGGATACACACAGTTTAGTAGAGACAGGCAAAATCGAAGAGGTTGTGCGGTAGCATTACAGTGCATCCGGAAAGAATTCACAGCACATTTTGTTATGTTACAGCCTAAATATTAGATTAAATTCATTATTCTCCTCAAAATTCTACAAGCAATACCCCATAATGACAACGTGAAAGAAGTTTGTTTGAAATCTTTGCAAATTTATTAAAAATTATTCACAGCCTTTGCCATGACACTCAAAATTGAGCTTGGGTGCATCCTGTTTCCACTGATCATCCTTGAGATGTTTCTACAAATTGATTGGAGTCCACCTGTGGTAAATTCAGTTGATTGGACATGATTTGGAAAGGCACACACCTGTCTATATAAGGTCCCACAGTTAACAGTGCATGTCAGAGCACAAACCAAGCCATGAAGTCCAAGGAATTGTCTCTAGACCTCTGAGACAGGATTGTATTGAGGCACAGATCTGGAGAAGGGTACAGAAAAAATTCTGCAGCATTGAAGGTCCCAATGAGCACAGTGGCCTCCATCATCCGTAAATGGAAGAAGTTTGGAACCACCAGGACTCTTCCTAGAGCTAGCCGCCCGGCCAACCTGAGCGATCGGGGGAGAAGGGCCTTAGTCAGGGAGGTGACCAAGAACCCGATGGTCACTCTGACAGTCTCTGTGGAGAGAGGAGAACCTTCCAGAAGAACAACCATCTCTGCAGCACTCCACCAATCAGGCCTGTATGGTAGAGTGGCCAGACGAAAGCCACTCCTCAGTAAAAGGCATATGAAAGGCCGCCTGCTGTGGGGATGTTTTTCAGCGGTAGGAACTGGGAGACTAGTCTGGATCGAGGGAAAGATGAACGCAGCAATGTACAGAGACATCCTTGATGAAAACCTGCTCCAGAGCGCTCTGGACCTCAGACTGGGGCGAAGGTTAATCTTCCAACAGGACAACGACCCTAAGCACACAGCCAAGATTACAAAAGAGTGGCTACAGGACAACTCTGTGAATGTCCTTGAGTGGCCCAGCCAGAGCCCAGACTTGAACCCGATTGAACATCTCTGGAGAGATCTGAAAATGGCTGTGCACCGACGCTCCCCATCCAAACTGATGGAGTTTGAGAGGTCCTGCAAAGAAGAATGGGAGAAACTGCCCAAAAACAGGTGTGCCAAGCTTGTAGCATCATACTCAAAAATACTTGAGGCTGTAATTGGTGCCAAAGGTGCTTCAACAAAGTATTGAGCAAAGGCTGTGAATACTTATGTACTTATGTGCTTTTCTTGTTTTTTATTTTTAATACATTTGCAAAGATTTCAAACAAACTTCTTTCATGTTGTCATTATGGGGTATTTTTTGTAGAATTCTGAGGAAAATAGTGAATTTAATCAATTTTGGAATAAGGCTGTAACATAACAAAATGTGGAAAAAGTGAAGCGCTATGAATACTTTCCGGATGCACTGTATATGTGAAAAATTACATTGAGGCAGAAGAACTCCCAGTAACGAAACAGAATCTTTGTGTGTCAAAATTTTGAATAAAAGATCCGGAGGATTAGTGGTAGGAGTGTGTTACAGACCACCCAACTCAGAAACTCAGAAAGATGTTGTACAGTGTAATCAGGACTGCATGTAGCAAGGATGTGGCTGGGACTTAACATAGACTGGGAAAGCCCAGCTGGGACTGGGAAATGGTTGAGATGGTAAATTACTGCTTTCTAACTCAATTTGTCAGAGAACCAACCAGGGAGAGAGCATGTATTGACTTGATCTTTTCAAATGACCAAGATAGAGTCAGATGGACACTAGTTAGAGAACCAATGGCAAATTGTGATCACAATATGGTTAGCTTTGAGGCATTCTTTCAAAAAACAAGGACCAAGTCTAAAACAATGGTCTACAATTTCAGAAAAGCAAACCTTGAAGGTATGAGGCGGCATTTAGAAGAGGTAGACTGGAGCACAATGGATACAGAGTCAGTTGAAAATGGATGGTTATATTTTAAGAATATACTACTTGAGGCTGGAGGGATGGAGATGAAACAAAATACAAAGAATATGTTGAACTGCAAAGAGATCTTAAGAAAGGGATCAGGAAAGCAAATACAGAAATGGAAAGAAACATAGCTCTTGGAGCTAAAACTAATGCAAAGAGCTTTTTTCAATATTACAACAGCAAGAGGTCAATAAAGGGCAAATATTGAATTATCTTGGAAAATGAACAAGATGTGGCAAATGTTCTAAATGAGTATTTCACAGAGGTTTTTACAGAAGAAAAGACAGATAACAAGCCACAGGTTGACAATCAGTCCAGTCAAACCCTAAGAGAGATCTGGATAAATGAGGAGGAGGTACTAAAGGGACTAGCAGAATTAAAAACCAACAAATCACCTGGACCAGATGTTATATTTACAACAGTACTAAAATATTCCAAAAGACGCTTAGAACAGGGGATGTGCCAACTGACTGGAAGACAGCAAATATCATACCAATCCACAAGAAAGGGGACAAAACTGAGCCAGGAAATTACAGACCAATCAGGTTCACCTGCATCACCTGTAAAATGTTGGAAAAAATTATTAGACACAAAATTCTTGGAGATAGTCAACAGGGGTTTTGACGATCATGTCTTACTAATTTATTGGAGTTTTTTGAACATGCAACTGCAGCTGTAGATCAAGTGAAAGCATATGATATGATATACTTAGATTTCCAAAAAGCTTTTGACAAGGTTCCACACCAAAGACTGATCCTCAAATTGGAAGCTGTAGGCATTCAGGGTAATGTAAGTAGATGGATTATGAACTGGTTGATGTCTAGGAAACAGAGGGTGTCGATTAGAGGAGTCGCTTCTAACTGGAGTGAGGTTGTAGTGGAGTTCCACAGGGATCAGTACTAGGGCCTTTGCTTTTTCTAATCTATATTAATGATCTGACTCTGGGATAGTTAGCAAACTTGTCAAATTTGCAGATGATACTAAAATAGGTGACCCAGCAGATACAATCTTGGCAGCACAGGCTATTCAGAGGGACTTAGATAATATTCAGTTGTGGCTGACACCTGGCAGATGAAATTCAATGTGGACAAGTGCAAGGTAATACATGCAGGTAACAAAAATGTCCACTATAATTACACTATGGGAGGAATAGAACTAGATGAAGTAATGCAAGAGAAAGACCTAGGAGTCTATGTGAACTCCTCACTTTCTCCATCCAAACAATGTGGGGAAGCAATAAAAAAGGCAAACAGAATGCTAGGGTATATTGTCAAAAATGTAGAACTTACACAAATGGAAATTGACCTTCAAGGCATTCAAGACAGAAAACAGGAGACACTTCTTCACACAGAGAGGCGTCACAATCTGAACAAACTCCCCAGCGATGTGGCTGAAGAGACAATTTGGGAACATTCAGAAACAGACTGGATAGGATCCTTGATCACTTAGTTATTAATGGACACCAAACAAGCATGATGGGGTGAATGGCCTCCTCTCGATTGGACACATTCTTATGTTCTTATGTTCTTATGAATGCCCGATGCATGTGAATAGGTAATGCTTAAGTTATTTATTATAATTATTAGGCACACAGACCCCCAAGTGTCATTAATGAGGTCAATAAATCTGATAGACATGTTTTTATTTTGTTGTACTATTTAAGAATCTGCTTTGCTGTTTGTACTTTTTTGTCTGTAGTCAAATGTATACTCTACTGAATCTGAAATGTAATCGAATATCTGTGTGTAGTGCATTACAATGCAATTATTGTCACCACACAATGCACATTGTGGTATAACAACAGTGGCAATGAAATTGCTATTGATTTTCTTAAAAACAGTGCTATGAACCTTTCCATTTTCGAAAAGGCAATGGGCTGCTTTGCTTACTATAAATAGAGGAAAAATCCATAGTTTTAGGGGTGTTTATTTTAAAGAAAATGCCTTTAAAGTTTAAATAATCCAATGACTGTTTTTATTCTGAAGTTCTTCCTCTAGAGCAATTTGCAATCAAGATTCATCTTTAGAAAAAAGGGATGTGGATAAACTTGTCTGTTACTCATTCAACAACAGCATGTCTTGACACTGGAAAGAACCGGAAACAAGCAACTGAAGAATTTGAAACTTGATACTCTATTGTTGGTGGCGGTTTAATCCAGTTCAAAGGGGAAATGGGTTAACTGTTTAATTTAAAAAGATGTCGCTAATGAAAATATGTTAGTAAAATCCCAAGAGCAGACTGATTCCACTGAGAGGATAAAACCACTTGTATCATAAGCATTTTAGAGGAAGTCTGAGCCACTGCAGCACACGAGGAGTGAGCTGTAATGGCAGACCATCGATTTCTTCCTCTACATTTCTTTATCTCATTCACAGAAATAATTAGTGCTGAACTGCAATACCTTACTAACAAAGGAATCATGTCAATAGATACTTTAATTATTATTATTTGTATTATCTTATTTCATATCAAGAAAATAAAGGGTTACATTTTTTTAACCATCTGTAGAATCATGCTGGTGTAGAATCCATCTCACTGACTGTGGATACAAATTACATTACACAAATAAGTGGTGAATTATACCATTAGTTTAATTAACTAAAGTGGCATCTCATTTTCAATGGCAACTTTTCCTGATGCATTTCCCCCGAGTCCAATTCAGATCAGGAGAATATCACGTGTGCTTTATGGAAGCATCTTCACTGGTTCAAAAAAATCTGCTGGGGGTCGTTTCTCTGTTCTGAAGTGTTTTGTGTTTTATTGGTATGATAAGACTTTAGAAAGTCAAGTCACAATGTAACTATAGCAAGAATACAGCCAAATAGAATATATATAGAGAAAGAGATATAATAATGTTTTGGATTAGATAAATCAATTCAGAGATGTGAAGTTTAACAGACCTTTCAGTTGCTCTCGGGACTGTAGGGAGAAAACCTGATAGAAACGCCGAAAGCCATGAAAAAACAAATGGTATTACAACAGCATTTATTACAAAATCCTGATAAATGTGCCCCATTTTTGTCTCTGGGTTGGGTCCCTGCACAAGTTGCATTTATAGATACACAATACATGATTGATTCTGTTTTTATCCATTAACGCTTATAGGCTTAGCTTGCAAGGCACATGCTAACATAAAATAGTGTTGTAGCTCCATCTTTATCTGCATCCAATGCTTTCTTTAGGTCACTGATGACTGATTACGTAAGTACAGGATTTAACCATATACATGTCAATAGAAATGCCAGACTGAACCTTCATTATTGCCCAGTGTAGCTGTTACAATGCTGGGTATGGAGGTAGCATCTGATCTCTATGTTTGCAATGTTGTTTAAATCTATAGTCTACTAAAGCTCACCTTCTTATTTTCAGAAGTACTAGGTGCTTTAGCAGGTTTAGTCTCTCTGGTGCTGTATCTGAGAATCTGTGCATCCTATGGACTTTAAAGCTCTGATGGGATTATTTTGAAAGAAAGGGAATGTTATTGCAGTACTTCGGGTCATCCAATGTATACCTTCACCCTTGTTGTTAATTCCACGTGATGCTTTTTGTAGGATTATCTGTTCTTGGTTCTCCTTTGATTTTACTTGTCCTGTTAACTGACCTCTAGGAGATATGTCTGCTGTCAAGACTTATCAAAGTGTGTTGCTACTGTGCAGGGCATCTGTGTACGAGCCCTGATGCCTAAACACCATACGCTGAAAACCAGGGGAGATATGTCTTCTTGTTTTCATTTCAGAAGTTTGAAGTTACTGTGTTCAGGTAATTAACTAGCAAACAGAAAATATTAGTGATTTATTAGGAATTAAGCATAATCAAACCTTTAAATTCGTTATTCTACCACATGTATCTCAATAGAAAATACAGGACACACAAGTTACTCCCCCCTTAAATATAGACCCATTATTAATGTAGCCCGGATATATTATATTAGAATATTCCAGTTTTAGTAAGTCCGTGGGAGTGCAATTAACTCAAAAAGCAAAATGTCACAAGAACAAGCCCAGTGTATTAAAAAAATACATCTGAAAAGAAAGATCTTGGTTTTGCTGTCCCCAGATCCCACCGATATGATTTCACCTGTGATATGCACTGCGTTTAACTGCAAGAAGCAATTATTCTCCCAAATTCCACCGTCGTGTCTTGGGAGATAGCTTGTCGCCTAGGGAGCTAAATAAAGGAAGTGAAATGATGGTTTGAGAACTTCATCCCGCCTGGGAAGAGACGGGGTAGTGCAGGAGCTGTATAGTGGTGTCTATTGAGCTGTGAATCGCTGTGTTCAATAAATGGGGCTCATGTACGCATTTTTCATGTTACATACTACATAAATGTACTGCTAAGAGGTAATTTTCTAGGTTTCTGTGTAAATATCACCATCCCACATGTAATAAGATGGATTCTAGAACTTTAAATAGAAATACACATAGCATAATATTGTCAATTTTCATAGAAAGTGTCACTTTACAGCTACTATAATATGTGTGAGGTGTGTGCATTCAATTCCCAACTGTTTCAGCAAATCCCAGTTATATAATAGGTATTAGGTTATCAAATTCCTACAACATGCCTTGCACAATTAATTGGCAAAACCCATTAGGAAGGTAATCAAAGGTATTTATCTGCAATGCAATGTTGCCATATATCTCTATAAAACCATTTGCACTCGCATTTTAGTAGTTGTGTGTATTTGTCATTGTGCAGAGTTCACTTCAAGGTCAAACTCGCTGTCACCAAACTATCCCAACCAGTAATTATCTTGCCGTTCAAATAACATGACTGTCTTGATGCAATAAAACAGCTGCATTTTCACATTATCCCATATACTAATGGTCTGTGTACCTTGAAAATGTCATTTTTACTGTGACCTAAACCATATCTGATCTCAGTTCTCCTGTGGTTAAGAAGTTTAAAACGTATAAACCTCTCCCTGGCTCATCAGTGCCTGTTATTAAACACACGGTTCGTCTGGAGGTCGAAGTCATTCTACAGGATTCTGAGCCGAGCAAACAAACGTAGAGACCACAGCCCAAAAGCAATCCATAAATAAAGTCTACATGTACTTACAGTTTATATAGAGTTAGTTAGATATATATGAATTGTAAAATTACCATAAAACACAATAATACAAAGTAAACAATAGAAACCTGTACTGCTTTGACAGAAAAAGATGATTATTCATTCCAGCTTATGATGCATAGTATGAGATAGAAGGCTTTTTTCTATCGCTTTCTCCTCAGGTCACGCGTCATATAATTGGGCTCTGTTTAGTTCCTCATCGTGTGCAGCAGTTAATCTGGACCTGACCGTGCTGTGCTCACAGATAAGGCTATCCTTTGTCTGCCCGACTCGAGCTGCAGGGCGGGGATCTGTTTCAGACACAGCTGTGACTCACCGTGCAGAGGACCCTAATGATGCCCTGAGTGCCTGCCGCGTGTCAGTCGAGCTTGACAAACCGCTGAAGCACATGCCTTTTGCGAAATCACTTTTTCTCAGTTTCTAAAGCTTTGGCATGCAAGAGGAACATCATCTCTGTCCTTTATTCCCCCTAAAAGGGACAATGATCTTGTAATTAAGGCAGAATAAAGCCAAAGATTCAGGGAAGAGTAGAAGAGCTTTCCTCTGGGTTTCATTCACATAAAATGCTCTGTTCTCTCCATTGTGATCTTTCTTTCCACTCTCGCTCTCACCTTTATTAACGAGTGCACTGGTGAACACTGGAATAAAAACGTCTGCAAAGAGACTCTCGCATAATCAAATTAATTGAAAGAAGAGGTTTATGAAGAGTGTTATGGTCATAATATTTGAAAATGTGCAATTAAATATCTGTCCAGAGCAAAAGAGAAATGTAGGTGGATTGATTAAATAAATGCAAATGTATGTGGTGTTTGTGGTGTCAATACAGCAGAGTTTCATGCATTTAAATGAGGATTTTTTCCACTTATCTTCACACCCTACTCCACACTGTTAAGGGGAAAAAGTTTTAATTGTGAACAATAAGATAAGTCTATAACCCCCTGAGTTAATTATTGGTGGAGGCACCTTTGGTAGCAAATACAGCTGGTAGCAAAAATGAGATGGTTTCAAACTGCGCACCTAAATTGGGCAATATTTGACCATTCTTCTTTACGAAACAGTTCCAGCTCTGTCAAGGTCCTTGGGAGTCAGGCCACACATTTGAGATTAGATTTGGGTTGGGGCTCTGACTGGGCTACACAAGGACATTCATCTTCTTGTTCCTTACCCACTCCTGAGTGCTTCAGGTCATTGTCCTGCTGACCATCCCAGTTTCAGCTTTTTTGCAGAGGGCAGCAGGACTTCCTCAAGGACTTTTTCCATTCATCTTCTCTTCTATCCTGAGAGCCCCAGTCCCTGCCGATGAGAAACATCCTCATAACATGATGCCACACCAAGATGCTCCACAGTAGTGATGGTGCTCTTTGAGTAATGTGTTGTGCACCAAACATAACACTCTGCATTTAGGCCAGAAAGTTTAATTTTAGTTTCATCAGACCACAAGACTGCTGCTCTTGCAAAGTTGCCATTGGTCTCTTGATAGCCTCTCTGATCTGGCTCGGTCATCCAGTCATCCACTGGAGTCGAAACACGCAAGCATATTATTGTTATCTCTCACAATTTGAATAAACCAAGAATGTTAACATCAATGACTATGTTCTGTTTACAGGTGGGAGATGCTGTCTACTTTTCCCTTTACATGGTTCTTCCACTAGAGGGTAATCTGTTATCTTACATATTTCCGGGGACAAGACACTTTTAGAGTAAATTAATAACACTGTTACAGCGCCAGCAATTTTATAACCCTCCCATGATTACCTCACCTTATAAAACAACATCAAATATAACATTATTATGACAATGCTGTGGTATATATGTATTTTCATCCAAATTCAACACTATATTCAAGCATCCAGAGTGTAAAGAATGATATTAATTATCACACCAGTACCCCAGTTAGGGTTATGGATAATTAACAGTAAAATCAGATGCTGACAAAACGGCTTCTACTGAAATGGAAACAACAAGGAATCAAACACAAAAGCATCCACAGCAACACTGTCTCTCACATGCAGCCCACAACACTGGTTAGTGAAACAAGTTCAAATTCACTGAGAAACGCTGAAACACATCTACATAAATGACAGCAACATAAGGAGGGAAAATCAGTTTTCCAGCAAATGCAAGTGAATGCTGGGAAAAGGTGTTGCCAAAGACCAACAACCAAAGACATTGGAGGCTGGCATGAGAGCTCCGGATTATTCTGTGTTTCAAAATGTAATACTAAACCAAAACTAAAGGCAGAGCAATTTCACTGTAATGGAATTAAGAAATTATGGCAGTTTGAGAAATAATTCACTTTCAAACCAGACTTCCTTAGGAGGTAAATAGTACATAATCAAATCTTCTTTATATGCTCCATTAAATAAATATTTATTTCCCACAATATATATAATTGACATAAAATCAATTGTCACCACTTAAAGCCAAAATCACAGACAAGTATTTTCATCCACAGCCACAGAAAGAAGGATTATGGAGGCAGACGCTGACTGGGCAGAATCGCACAGATACTGAGCCCAAACCCATGTCCAGCAAGATCCACGTTTCTAGTTTGTACTTAGTGTCAAGAGAACCACTTTTCACAGATGAATACTGCTTTCTCTGTGTTAAATTGTTTGTTGTTTCATTTCAATAGCCAATTGATCATGTCCGAGTGTTTTTAGACATATTTCACACATTTATAGATGGGGAACTTTCCTATTGAGCCTGAAAGGAGGAGAATCGTATGTCTAATTCACATCCTCTCTGCTGCTTAAACTACAAAGTGCTTCACTTTCATGCGTGCCAAGAAGGAGGCAGGGGGAATTTGAGGCACAAATTATTTTCTTGTGTCACCAGGGTTCAGCTGAATTGCGATGAGCAGGTTTTTCTGTATTTGATTATTTGTTTTTGTTTATAAAAAACTAAAAACAACTATCATTTGATATATATATATATATATATATATATATATATATATATATATATTGAGATATGAGCACTTTGTTTGAAAGGGCAATAAGATTGTAACCGTTAATGTTTAGAATGTTTGTCCAATTCTTTGGTTCTTAAAAGAAGAGAAATAGAAAGAGGGACAGAAAGGAAAATCACTGGTTTGAAGCCATGGTCTTATCCTTCAGATGTAAAGGGATACTCTACATAGTCTTACATCTTTATTGCTGCAGTTGCCTTGTTCTTTGTAATGTGTATAATGTATATTAAGGGGTCAGTAGAGACACCGGGTCACTCGTATGCATCAATCTTGATGCCCAATTCTCTCCAGCAGCTGACGGTGATAAAAGATCTTATGGGGAGTTCAAATAGAGATGACATTGGAGATCCCAACCCCTTATGTTAGAACTGCATGGTCCATGATTGTAACTTGATCGATATAATTATCATATTGATTTTTACAAGAAGAAGAAGAAGAATAAGACATATTAGTAACTGAACATGTGTTCTTCTCTGCTTGTCAGTGGCATAGATACACCGATCAGACATAACATTATGACCACCTGCCAAATATTGTGTAGGTCCCCCTTTTGCTGCCAAAACAGCCCTGACCCGTGGAGGCTTGGACTCCACTAGACCTCTGAAGGTGTGCTGTGGTATCTGACTGGTCTGTGGCTATGCAGCCCCATACGCAACAAACTGCGATGCACTGTGTGTTCTGACACCTTTCTATCAGAACCAGCATTCACTTTTTCAGCAATTTGAGCTACAGTAGCTGGTCTGTTGGATCGGACCACACGGGCCAGCCTTCGCTCCCCACGTGCATCAATGAGCCTTGGCCGCCCATGACCCTGTCGCCGGTTCACCGCTTTTCCTTCCTTGGACACTTTTGATAGGTACTGACCACTGCAGACCGGGAACACCCCACAAGAGCTGCAGTTTTGGAGATGCTCTGACCCAGTCGTCTAGTCATCTCAATTTTGCCCTTGTCAAAGTCTCTCAGATCCTTACGCTGCCCATTTTTCCACAAACACATCAACTTTGAGGACAAAATGTTCACTTGCTGCCTAATATATCCCACCCACTGTCATTCACTTCACCTGTCAGTGGTCATAATGTTATGGCTGATCTGTGTATGGCATCCCTAAGAACAAACACAGAGAAACGGTCACCTCTCATATTTACAGACGCATACGACTTCCCCTCTTGCCTCGCACCATGATTACACGAATATGTTTTTACAGCAGAGGCGACTCTCCTGCGGTGGCAGTCAACATGTGAACGCACACACTTTACAGTATTTCATTTTCTCTCTGCTATTTGAATGATTAGTTTGGCTTTCCAGGACTGGAGGAAATTAAACTGCACTGTGAAGAAATAACTAGGGGCAGCAAACTTGAACAGACTGCGTCAAAGATGTCAGAGAGATGTCACCCTTCAAATGACTCACTTTAAAACATTTATGTTGCTGCGCAGGAACAAATTATACGCAGGTGTGGGTGTTACCTAGTGTTGCGGCAACTCTTAAAATAGATCCCTGTTTAAATTATTTATCCACACATTCAATTAAGGGAAACGGTTTGATTATAGAGCACATTATTTAATTTCTGTAACTTGTGTAGCTTTTGAATGTAGATGCCCCAAAGCACGTTTTCTTTTCCTCTTTCCCTTTCTTTTCCTTTACTCGAATGTTAATTAACAAGGATAATGAGATATATTTTTAAACAGTTCTTGCAGCCAAAATGAGTGCGTGTGGAGGGGCTTGCAATTAGCGATGTGTGAAAATGACTACTTTCAAAGCCCGGCCGAGAGAACCATGGCAAAGCACTAAGTGGTACATCTCATATTATTAAATGGTTTCAGTTACAACAACAACAGTGTTTATAACAGATAAACTTAAATGCAGATAACAGTAGTGTCAAGCTGCAGGGCATCATTATTTGCAACAAAGCACATTGACGGATATTTCAACGTTCCTTTCTTTATTTCAGGAGACATTCACACGCCTGTGTATGCCACCTGTCTTGTGCTTTCTCTTTCTTTGTCACATTTTTTGTGTTTTCCAATTTGTACAGATGCAAGTTCTTAATTTAGTTAAAGAAGCAACTTTGAACCACTGTCAGGTTGGATTGTTTTCACACCACAGCTTTCAGAAGCCTTTTAATAACAACGAAGCACAGTAAAAAGTCTTTCAGTTCAGGTGTTAACAACATAGTTTTTCCTCTGTCACAAAAAGCCCCCAATGCAACTGCCCAGAGTTTACTGTTTGTATTAGGCTCTGTTTAATCAGTTGTGCATGGTTTAGTTTCAGGGGAGAAACTTCAGACAGGTAGAGATAATACTCTTGTTCTTTCAGTCTGGAACAAAAGTAATGCTTCCAAATTCCACTTACAATGACTTACGCATTACTGTATTATATAAGATGTGTAGATGTCTTCAAGGTGGTGAGCTGCAGCTTTAAAAGCAGCTGTGGGATTTTAGTGATTTGATTCTTCTGCTTGCTTTTTTTGTGTTGCATCATATATAAAGTGTTGAAAATAATCCAGAGAGAAATGTATGGTCGATCAAACATAGTTTATTCTGAGCAGCCGCACAGAAAAGGTTCATGGGGCGATCCCACGGAACTGTCTAGAGAAGTTACAAAGTCCAGGCATTTTGATGCTGGTCGGACAGGAGAGAGAGAGAGAACCGGACATACACGTTTGTCCCTTGATGAGTGACAGCTCGCTTTTCTGCCAGCCAACTCGTGTGGAATAACTGTATATGGTCAAATGTGAGCTCATAATAAAAAGTAATAATAACTTCATTTATATAGTACTTATCAAGCTCAAAGCGCTGCACAATCAATAAAAAAAACAGCAATAGTTAAAACAAGGATATACAAGGAAATAAAAAGATACAAAATAACAAGATGCAATCAGGAAAGTACATTAAACATTTAAAACAATAAAGCTCATGAAAATAGTTGAGGAGAACAAATTCAATTAATAAAAAAAGTACAATAAAACTATTAATAACTGTTAATAACTGTGTCATACATTTGGAAATGCAAGTGTATAAAAATGAGTTCAAAACATGGACCGCCTCGGAGGATCTAATGTGAAAAGGAAGGCTGTTCCAAAGTCTAGGGGCCTTTATGGCAATCTATCTCCCTTAGATTTCAGCCTAGACTTTGGATTTGGTTAAATCCCTGGTCTGAGGATCTGAGTGGTCTTGTAGTCTTATAGGGACTGAGCATCTAAGCAATGTAGGAAGGCACCAGATTTGTAAATAAATTCTAAAATGTAGCAGCAGAGCAGGAGCCGGGCAGATGTTCGGTGATTTAGGCCTGAAAATAAGGCATTGCAGTAATCGAGTGAAGAAATAAAAGCATGGATAATGTTCTCTGTATCCCCAACAAATAAAACAGATCTAACTTTAGCAATGTCTCTAAGTGGGTAAAAACGTGACTGAACCAGTTTTATTATATGATTTTCAAGTCAAACATCACTCCTAGATTTCTGAAACTGGTGTAATGTTAGGGGCTAGTGACCCCAGATTCAGTTGCAGTCATCTGGAGATCTTCTCAGGGCCAATAATGAGAACTTCTGTTTTGTCCGAGTTCAGCTGAAGACAATTATAGGACATCCAGTTTTTTATATCTGCAATAGTCATGCAACTTTGCTAATGGAGGTATGTGTCATGTTTTGAGGTGGATTATCCCAGAATTGCTAGTACAAAGGGAGTCTTATCAGCCCTGTCCTTCTGGGGGTCTAGGTTGCACTGTGGCACAGTACAGCAGCACAGTGCGGCAGTGATCGTGTTCACGGAAGCACAGGGAAAAACATGCCGTTCCTCATGAACCACTTAGCCAAGGTTTTGAGTAGGGGAAGTGAATTAGTGTTGCACTATGTTAGGGATGCTCTGCGTATCTCATAAACAACACATTACGTTCAATACTTTTCAGATTTAGAAAGGGGAAAAAGATAATGTTATCCACTTCTTTAAGGTGATTGTTTTCATCTTCCACAGCATCTGTATGTTCTGTGCTACGACTATAGAAGGCCACTTACACAACAAAAACATAAGGTTGTGTCCCTGATGTCCTAGTTATTTAAATCCTACATTACTATCACTGATCAGATAAATATTTCTGTATTGTTTTTATTTAATTGCATTGTCAAAATAACGTCACTAATGGCATGCCAAAGAAACCCTCTTAGATTTGCATTATTCCTCGTGCAATCAGCACAGATTAAAGTAGAGGATTTCGGTGACAACTGTGCCGTTCAATTCCATTCGCAAAAATACTCAGCAGAATTGAAGTCTTGAGGTTTATGGTGTCAGTGGATAATGTCTTTATTATTATTGCTCAGCTTTCCGCAAAACAGACAGTCAGGCGTTTCATTGGCCCACTAGATGGCAGCATCATGGCCTTGAATTTCTCCATTACATCTAATTTGTTTTCAGCATCGTGAGAGAAGACGTGGTTTTCATGGTCAAAAAAGAGCTGAGAACGCAATGCAACTAGCTCTTTTATTGAAAGGTGGAGAAAGAGAGTAAAAATGAAGGATGGTGCTTGAGTAAATAGCTGAACACGCAGCATAGAAAAGCAGATGCCACTCTTTTAGATCCAGTTAATCCATACAACAGTGTTTTTCAAGGACATTATACTATTGGGTCCTGAAATCCGAACAGCAGGGTGCATTTTTTCATCTCCGCTTTCATATTCTTTCGTAAACAGCCCACACAAACTCAACAACACACACACACAAAATATGCAACATACTTTACATCACAGTCACAAATCTTCTGCTTGTTTTTCTTGCAGACAGACGCATCTAATATATCTTTTGTTGTTAAAAAAGTACAAACTCTTTCAGGCAGGAGTGCGTCTGTGTAGCGGGGTGGCACTCAAGGACAATCCTTGCTGCGCGATTTCAAAGGCAGCGCGATATTCATGACCCCATCTTTTACATATTCAAAGCATCTTGTGTGAGCCTGTAAACAAACCGTTTGTTGTTTTGTTCTACAATTTCGATCTTTGAGATTCTTAATCCACTGTTTCATCTTCTGATAGCTTGGGTTGTATCAAGGACAAAAGCAGTGAATCGTCTGATGCTGATGTCCTAAATGATAAGAAGGCCCAGTTTGCGTCACGGTATCTTTAGTCACAGTTGTATCAGACTTGTTTTCCCCTCTGGTTCCCCTCAGACAATCTTGTAGCCCATGGTATGTCTGGCCATGTGCTCTCTGTGTGACTCCATAATTGAAGTTGGCACCCTCAGTTTGATTAATGCATTGATTTCTGATTTGCAGCAATTTTTCAAATCCATGTTATTATGATTATTTTGTTTTTATTGCCAAGCTTGACCAGTTATTTCAGTAATCCTTATAAAAGACAAAAGCCAGACGATCTCTCTGTGGAAATTGTACAATACTTTACTGTAACATTTCGCCACGCCAAACTACAGAAATACTAAATTACAGTTTGCCAACTTTCATTGTTTGTTTCACATCTTATAATTGCAGAGCATGTATCTATTCCCAGGACCCCAATGAATATTCAGCGTCCTGGGAAATGATCCTTTTTTATTTTTGTAGAACTTCTTAAATGAGGTTTTACATTTGCCAGAGTTGCTGATGCTGATCTCTGAAACTCATCGTGGTATAATACTTGTCCTTCTGGGACCAGCATTGTTACATTATTGTTGTTTTTGTTTTTGCTTTTTCTGAAACTTTATATAACAAATGTGCTTTTGCCATTGTAAAGAATACAGTCCCTGTGGGTAGTTAACTGTGGTTCATTTGCATACTTCTGCAGTTTTGCCTTTACTCTGCTTTGCCATTGATTCCCAATGTGTGGTTTTACCTTTCATCTCCAGTTCCCAAAAGATGTGCTTCACTGTGCTGTTATAGCCAGATATCTCCTAATAAAGAAGGACTCACACAGCCAAGAGATGTCTGTCTGTGTCTGTGGTATTGTTGTTCAATTTAGTAAACTATATGCACTCACCGTCTGAAAGTACAGAATACGTTACACTTAGAGACTGGTGGGAATGATGTATAGTTTTATGTTTGTCTTGTGTGGTATTCATGCTATTGCCTTTGCATCACAAGCCCACAATGCATCACACCTATCTGACATTTTCAACTACCACCGTCGACATCCCAGGCACCCATTAGACTGGCTCTGCTCCTACACATTATTATATCTGCTGCTTCCCTTTGTGTCTCACACATTCACGCTGACATGATGTGCGTCTCGCTGGGACACGGTGCCAAATTGCTGTTATTTTGATTGCAATAAACCAGAATTGCATTTACCCAGGATATTTTTTTAGGGGAACTATCAAATAAATCACAGCTATGGAATAAAAAATGTGTAAAGCGTGAGACGTGTTTATGAGCAGAGTTTTAAGGTCAACACAAAACACAAGGCACTATGTTTTTAATTCCTGGGTCAAAGTGCCGAAGGAGGCAGGTACCTCGCTGACACGCGTGCTCTGGAGGACCTGTGTTGTTGTCCGCCGGGGGGCTGAGCTGGGCTGAATATGATTAGACTACAGCAAAAACTGACTGATGCCCAATTAAAGAAATGCAAAGACAAATCATCACATTTGAAAAGCACAGGCTGTCTTATCGCAGTTAAAATTTTAATAGGACTCATTGTTGCTGTGCTTCCTCAAAATAAATTGTGTCAGAACATATGGACTAAAATGCTAAGTACATTAAATAGCCCTCAGGACTGATGATTTATTTATGATTCCTAATGAATGTGTTGCATGATGAAACAGGCTGTGACAGGCAGAATAAATGATAACTCGATGGGATTTGGAGAAAGGTACCATATTGGCAGCACAGATCCGCCCCTCATCACAAGCAGACTACAACAACAGGTGCAGCTCATCCAAAGTGGGAGGCCCTGTGGTCCACGAAGCCCTCGGCAGAGTCGCTGTGAGTGCGGAGGACCTGGGGACCACGCGGTTGTACAATAGCTGTGATTAAACCCCTTCTGCAGCAGTGATGAATTAAGGCAATAAAGCTCTGTACCTATTATACTAAACCAAGCGTTTTATACTGTTTTCCTCCATTATTAATTTTGTCTGAAATTAAAGTGAGCATTCGATTGTTAGTGCCATAGTACAACTGCAAAGCACTTCAATACCGACATGCTGTCACACATGTTGCAGTCAGATTGCTCCTTGCTCTCACATCTGTTAAATACTTCATTTTTATCTTCACCTTTAGCGAAGTCTCCACCTTGTCTTAATTGACATTTAACTCCCTTCAAGCCCTCCTCCATAATTCTTCTCTGGGCTGGCGCGGCACATTTGTGAAATAATCATTTTTACACATGCTTCTGTTGCTTTTTGCTACAAAATGAATTGATCAAAGGTAGCAAAAATGCAGCACCAGGTTATTCTTCTCCATTTGTATGGCTTGGTATTGTGATATGATGGTTGACAGAACCATTCATAAGAGCTGTTTGTGCCTTAAATTTGCAGTTATGTGTTTTGAAAAGAGGAATTGATTTCTACATCAAATTTCAGCCAATATCCCGAGCCGGGAAATTGTCTGCCTTAATGTTACTTGAGTGTTGTAAGCAGATATAGTTAAATTGTAAGTAAGCCCAGGGGAGGATACTTTTCTTTGACTTGTTTTGGATTATGAAATCCCTTTGGAACTGATGAAAAACTGAACTTTTGCTGTTTTGACAAATAACTATTTTTTTCTTTCCTTTTTGTTTGCACTGAACAGCATCTTAGCTTCCCAGTTATACAGAGGGAACTTACACATAAAGAGAGAACTCTTGTATGCAGGGCTGGCTCTATCCTTTCGGGGGCCATGGATGAAATCTGATTGTGGGGGCCCCCACCTCGCTGCAAAACATTTTAGTGGTGCCCATCTTTATGGCAGAGAGAAAATGTTTAGGTAAAACTAAGAGAGACACAACCATTTGAATAGTGCACATCACAGAACTGTATTGCACTTTAACATACACTGAAATGGATTTTGTAATACATACACATGTAAATAGTACACTGTGCACATTGAAATAACAGCAATGACTAATAAAAACTAAAAATACTATATTACACATTAACACACAAAATGGATTTTAAAAAATACAATACTATTAAAAATAATTAGCTGACAACTGGCAAACTACTGTGGTAGTTAGTACTAATCATTATCATCATTTGGATGGCAACTGCAGTAGGAGAGCTATCAAAGTGATGTGACCCTCCACCAAAAAACCACCAAGATTTTCAAAAATGTGATAATTACTTCATCTGATTGAGCTGCATTATTGCTTTATACATAATTTGTTAAGAATTGTTAATTCCTCATAAAGTTATGACATTTTAAAGTCCCACTACTTGGAATTTACAAAATGGTTGTTAAAGTTCCGCTGACATTCTCTTCATAAACTCCTCAGCATATCCATCATATTTACATGAATATCTGCCACGTGTGTTCTGAGCTCACTGGAGACACTGTGCTCGAGTCACAGTCTCCCTCTCAGGTGCACATGGTCTTAGTTTATTGCACTTGGGATGAGCCATGCAAAGAGCAAATGATTGTCTTGCTGTTTAATACTTAGTTTTACTGATCTCAGTGACGGAGCTACAGCCGTGAATAGAAGTGTTTTATAAAGTTAGGATTACAACACGATGTACAGCACTGAACAGTGTGCAACAGACCCACAACAATAAAGAGAGCATCATGATAATAAGCGGTCCACATTGCCATAAACCATGAAACGTCCATCAGCAACTTACTTTACCTTGAAACCCACAATAAATGGACCAGATATCTTGCACTTTTAAAACGTGATATATTATTTTAGACAGTAGGTAGTAGGGTCATGCAAAAATGTCAGCAGGTCATTCATTCTGTCATTGCTCCTTAACATTTGGTTGGCTAGTTATCTGCTCACATGTTATGTTGTGTTGATTTCAAAGCTACTGATTTGGATTGAAGTTGTGTTCGATAGTCGCTAGCTTGATGCATGGATTGAGGTCACACACAAGCATCACTGGACGCAAGTGAGGTGAAATAATGAATAACATGTGATACAGGCCTCTACTGTGCACATGCTTGTCTTCGTCCCTTTTTTCTGTACTCTCTTTTAAAAAATGCCATCTCTCTCTCTGTCCACCTCCGCCTCTGGCATCAGCAGCACCGTTGTATCCCGCGCCTCGCCTGCCCCTCCCCACTAGTTCACGTTTGTAGGCGCGCTCATGCTACAGCGCACAGTTGATTGATTTATTTATTTTAATATTATTTCTGTCATATTTTAGGGGTCCTTATTTAGGGGACAGTGTTCAGTCTGGGAGAGCAGTCAGTCTGGGAGAACGGTCAGTTTGAGACAGTGTTCAGTCTGGGAGAGCAGTCAGTCTGAGACAGCGGTCAGTCTGGAACAGCAGTATTAGCTCAAAACCTCTTTAATGAAGAGTGCAGATCAGCCTGAGAGTCATAATTTCAAAATACCTGATACTGGATGCTGCCGGTAAGTGAATGAGATTTTCACACAATCCTCCGTCTGGTTCCATGAAGGAATCCTCCATTATTAGCACTGATGTTTTGCTCACTTTAAAACAAGACGTCTCTGAATGATCAATCTCAAGTGCTGACCCTCATTCGGGCCCGATGCAAGCAGGCTGTAAAGACTTCACTATCGCCTCTGAGCTGATCATTTCAACACCCTTCAGCTACAGATTTTGAATTATATTCATAAACTGCATTCCAATGAAGAAGCATAGTTCTCAGCTTCATTAATGATCAACTTTAATTTGCAAATCATTGTCTTATCGTGGCAGGTAAAAGCAGACATGCACCAGGGCAAATACCTATATGAATAAAAAAAGAGCTTAACGACCATAAAAACCTGCACAGAAAGCAAAGAAATACACAAATTCATGTTTGAGGATCTCTTCTTTGTGCTCAGGAACCTACAACAGTTATTCACAGCACGAATCGCTGCAGGGTCCCTTCATAGGATTATGCAGCTCCGAAACTCATGTATTTTTTCTGAGTAACACAAAAAAAAATCTGTCAGACATCACTTTCAATTAACTTTTGCCCTTTACAAGTTAGATCTCCTTAATCCTTGTCAGCTTCTATTACAATGTAGAGTTGTGTCGGTCTTGAAGTCTCCCCCCATATTTATTTTTCTGAAACGATCACTGTTGCCTAAGCTTTTGGGCTTGAGTTGAATTAAATGATTTAATGCATCCATTACAATGGAGATGGGAGTTGAGGGAGATAGTAATAATCTCGGGAGAGGGTGTGCAAGGAGCTGTATAAGACACACAGGCTTGTAAAGGACATTGGTGAGGAATTATTCAATTAAGCCATTATTGACGTACTTCTCCAATGTCATCTCTCTCCTGCAGGACTCGCACTGCCTTGTTTATTTTTGCTGGAATAGAAAATAAGCTCAGCTAATAAGGATCTCAGTAGAAATCACACAAACGTATCAGGAGAGATGAAATAATAGAAAGAATACAGATTAAAACAATCTCTCCTTCAGGGTGTATCTTAATTGTGCTCACAGAGGAAACGCGCTCAAGCTGCTGCTTTCCTCGGCAGAGGCAGGCGAGTTGCTCATGCAAGCGACGAAACCACCGGGGGTTTTGTTTACATTTTGGAGGGAGTGCAGTTGAAGCAGTTTGCTATGAGATACTGGACAGCATGACAATCATCTCTGGTTAAGTTTTGTATTACTTTGTGAAATATATTTCCATGACCAAACTTGTTAATGTTGAATTGCCATTCAATCTGCATGCACTGTGAGCTTGTGTAGACTCTTCTGCTGGGTGAGTATTAAGATGTTATCTCCCAGTTATTCTTATTTCAGAAAATATGGAGTGGATGGGCTCTTTTGTTTCAGCTGCTATATTAAGACATCTAAGTTAGATTTCACAGAAGGTCCACTGCTGCCTAGTTAACTTGTCAGTCAATCAAATGAACTGAAACACATTCCCAAAAACACAGGTGGGTCTATGATTTCCATTCATAAAACTTCTGAGTTAATTCACAAATATCATTCCAGCCACACTTTACAATAAGGTGCCGTGATTCCTCATGAATGAATATATGAATACCACAGGATAAACACATGAATATGTCATGCACTTCATCTGAGTTCTATTGTTAATCACGTGTATAACTGGGTTAGGATTCATGTGCTCAGCATCAGAACTCAGATGGTGTTCATGATGTATTGATGTTTAAATCCAACGATTTTCATATGTGAATTAATGAGGAATTATGGTACCTTATTGTAAAGTGTTACCATAATTCCTTCTGGAAGGCCTGACAGGATTCTGGTGCACCCAATATTTCCAAAGTCCCCATCAAGGCATGCTCCCAACACAAAATTGGTTACACGCCCATCAAACAACTGAAGTGATTATCCGATAGAAGGTAATATCTTTTAGTGCCCTGTTTGTCCAATTAAGATAAATTATTTCAGTCACATGTGTGCACAGTAATCAGTAGACTCAGGTTTTTTAAATGATCAAAATACAGACACATGAATATCTGTAACAAAAGCATATGGATTTGCATCTACACATGCAGAAAACAAGTCATTGTATACTGACTCAGATCAAGTGAGGACATAAAAGAGTTCAGAACAATGACGTTACTTAAATACACATTGTTCATTTTTGCATAAACTATGATGTCAAAACACATTCATTCCACTTAGTTCTTCGCTGGGTTGTGACAATTTGACATGAAAACATCTTCAGCAAAATAAATAACATATATAATTGCTAAATGCATCCTGTTCATCCTCATGGCAGATGTATCTACACAGAAGAAAGCCTAAGGTGTAATTTATGTTGAATGTACGATTACTATAATATTATCCACGCTGATCTCAGCTGCTACATTCAATTAAGTAATTCCAATAAGTCATGGGATTATCATACAGTCTTCCACAGAGATAGTTGTAGGCGGAGGAATAGGGAGAGAGGCAGGAGAGGGTGGAAAAAGTATGCAGGGGTCAGAGATAAATTAAAAGAATGAAGGAGAGGAAGAAATCCAGCAGAGTGGTAGGGATTAGAGATGGATGTCAAAGTCACCAAGGAGGACGGTCGGGATGAAGTGCAATGGGTGGTAGGAGAAAAGAAAGTCCAATTCATCCAGAATGTCTCTGGTGGCTCTAGGTTCCTCAGTCCATGCTGGCTGAATGTGCTGTGAATATGTTTGTTGTTTTAGACTGACTGGTTATGATTATATGATGTGCTTTTTGTGGCCCTATATTTGGGTGAGAGTCTCGTTTCCTGCTGTTACGAACCACTACATCCTCCTGTTGTTAACAATGAAATGCTGAGTACATACAGTATGTACCTACTCCGGTCATTTAGTGCTCATTTTTTATTCCCTCCACACGCCATTTATCGTTTTCCCTGGTTACTGTAGCGGGTGCAAAGCGGAATATTATACTGCTGTTTATTGTTAAGCAACCATTACAAAGGTAGTGAGCAGAAAGGAGAAGGGAAGGAGAGAGCAGAAGCCCAGTGCCCCTGTCCTGCCCAGCAAGACAAGGATAATGGCACAGTAGAAAGAGAGAGGATAGGCAGCAGGGGAAGCAGAGTGACCAGGGGAGATCCAGGTTTCTGTGAGAGTGAGGAAAACACAAGAGAAGTGGGAGGCAGAGGCAGAGATGAAACCTGCTTTGTTGGAAGCAGAATGACAGTCTCAAAGGCCACTGGAGAGGGAAGGGGAAGGAAGGGAGGGAGGGGGAGAGGGGGAGAGGAGAGGCAGAAAAATTTGATTGGAGAGATTTATAGCTGAGACTGAGCACAGAGGAGCAGACTTTGGGAAATTTTAATTTTAAATCTATTCAGCAGAACGCAGCATGGAAATTATATATTTATATGCAGACTGGTATTTTGTTTGTCATGGTGAAATTGTCCTAATGTTGGTCACAGTATAGTGCTAGGCATTGAATCTGTGCGACTGGAAAAGGAGCCATGTACAGGAGAGATCATCCTTCTCACTGTTTTTGAAAGCTTCCAGCAGGTGTCTCCTAATGAGCTGTTTAATTGCTGTCCCCACAAGGCCAGGGACATCTGCTTCAGCACTTTCCAAGCTGTACCTACTTTCTTCCATTTTGTGTCATCAAAACTGCTTCGTAAAAGAACAAGAAATTAATCCTGCCCAAAAAATGTGGACTTGGGAGTTGAATTTGAGCAGCAGAGATTTGGGAGACAAGTCTCGTCTAATTGCTGTTGTGGGGAAGGTAGGTACTAGAGTGAAGAGTGACGGAAGTGTCATCATAGGTACAGTATGGTGTGAAGTCTGCTTCAGTTTGAGCAATGAGACACATCACTGTCAGCAGCAGTGAGGAAATGTTATGTATGAGAGCATCTTTGTTTGTCAGAGTGTTGTTTTGATGAGCTGATTCTAGGATTCAGTTTCCAATTTCAGTTAGCATCATATATTAGCCTATTTGGGGAGGATTTGAAGATAAGACAGGATGTTGCTGAGCACCATGACATACAAGTGGACACATCATCTTCCATGTCTACAACGGTAGGTAAGAGTCAAAGTCTTGAAGTAGATGAGAGATGAGATTGGGAGCAGGTGAAAGGAGTGAAGTAATGGAGTAACATGCACAAATACACCAGACGAGCAGCCAAGCTCTAGATGAGCTGGAGGAGGGGCAGGCAACAGATGCAGGCAGGGCAGCCAGGAGGGAGTTGCCATAAACCAGACAGGAGAGAGCCAAGGCCAAGTTGGGTAGATGGTGAGGAAAGGACAGATTTTGCATATGTTGCACAGGAAGAACCTGAAAGTGCGTATCAGATTGGAGATGTGCTGGAGTATGATAGAGTGGGGTCGAGGGTGACTCCTAGAAAAGGAAAAAGGAGGTGGAGAGTGTGGTAGATCCCAGTGGAATTGAAATGGAGAGATCAGTAGAAGGTGAAGAGGAGATCAGATTTAGGAAGGTTAGGATTAAGATGATCTGAGTTCATCCAGGAGCAGATAGTAGACAGACAGGAAAAGGGGTAAGAAGAGTGAAAGTAAATAAAATAAATGAGTTGGGCCTTTGATTGAGTGTCACTGGTTTAGGTGGTGTTGTGGTTGTTTGGAGATTCTTGGTTTGCCAAACAGAAGTGACTTTCATCTGTCCAAGGTGCTGATTGATAACAGCTGTCTGTCCTCCATCTGACACTGAACAGTGCTGCTTCTCTAGCAGAATGACAGGCTATGGGGAAAAAGTTATCAACCTAACATCTGCATGATGCTTAGATTCTGCAAGATCAATATGGAGATGTAGTGAATTAACGATTAACTGGTGCAAAAAAAACGTAATTTGATTCACAAAAAGTTGAAAGTGTTTCACAAAACATCTGTGCTTCAGCTTATGTTTCATGTGTTAGTTTTATTCCTTGCCAATTTCAAGTTTCTCTCCTGCCTTTTTTCTTCCACCGCAAATGGCACTGTGTGTTTAGATAGAGCAATCTGGAATTTGTGGTGTTGTCTTCACTTAGCTCCAGTTTGCTGCGAACCTGTTGAGCACTAAAAGCCATCTGCTCCCATTGCAGCGCACAGTTCACTCCACTCGTCCGCCTCTGCGCTTCTGCGTTGCTTAGTTTCCATGGCCACCACCAGCGGCTGGCACGATAGGGAGCCGAGCCGGACTGTGAGCTAAAGGTAAATAAACAGATAACACAGGACTCACAGAAAAAGGAGTAACAGATGCCATAACATTATACTCAGTTTTAACATAAATCATTCTGTCAGAGTCTGCACTGCATTAAGTTCCCAAATGCATTTTGAACTCAAAGAAACCCCAGGATGCTTAATGGAAAATAAACATACACTGAAGTCTGTCAGAAATCTTGGAAAGCTGAACCAGGGAAAATGGCTGTTTACAACAAGTCCAGAATTCACATTTGCATCACAACTTATGTCGGAGCCTATCATAAAGACTTTACTCATGCAAACTTTATGTTGTGATCCTCCTGGTTATACCATCACAACAATGTCAAGATACCTATGGCATAGAAAGAGTTTATGTAGGGCTGAAATGCCTAAATAAATAATAACATAATAATAGTAAAATATGCCTGCCAAGTGTAATTCAGGCTGCCTTGTTTAAACTGTAGTTCTATTTGTGATGATATCCTTCTATCTTCATGATATTACATCTAGAGTTTCTGTACCAGTCTTTTAATGGAGACACGTGATTCACCAAATCTACTACAATTCAGTGTATAGGGAGTTTTGTGACAGTTGGTGGCAGTATTGGGATTTTTCCTCTGTACTGCATTTGTTTTCAGTTTCAGAGATAAATCTTTGAAGGCCTATATAATGTTCTTTTGGCAAACTAGGAGACACTTCTCCACCCTGAGTTTCCTAAAATAGTTCTGAGAAGTGTAGTTTTTGGCTTTCTTACCGCTACAATAAAGCCATGAATCAAATAAATTACATGTCAGCTCCAAGACAGCAGCGATTTTCTCATCTCCCATCTGTAAACTGCACCTATAAAAAATGTATTTATTTTTTAAAACTTGTATCAATCTCCAAGTGCTAATCTGATCTCCATAAGTAAACTCTTTGACCTTGTGGAATTAAAAACAAAAAATGAACACATCACAAACATTATCCAAACTGAGACTTGAAACCGAAACTTGAAACCGAACCATTCCCCTTAGGATCACTATTGCAACAGCTACAGATTGATGTTATGAACGTTATTCAATGGTTACTCGCAAGGCAAGACTCCAACGCATACGAGACCATTACCTCTGCTATTGATTTCTCATTGCTTGTTTAGTTTAGCGCTTTTCTCTCTCTCTGTATTTCCTGGGCTGATGCTTTAGGGGTGGATGGGTGGGGGGGCATGACTCTGGTCTTTTAATGACTGCTTAGGGAGAGGGAATCCCATTTCTATTTGCCAGTATTGATCCATGCAGGCCCCATTACTGGAATAACTGACCCAGGAAAAGCAAAGGATGAGGACAGAGAGCACACCAAAGCACTCTAGTCCATAAATCATTTTTAACTTAATTGCGATTTATAATGCCCCCTTACAACAGGACCTAAGGATGTTACAAGCAGCTTAGATTGCAATCAAGAAGCTATAAAGAGGCAATAGGAGAATTAATATTGCACTTGATAGAGAAGCAGACCCCCAGGCGATCCTAGTGTGTCGGAGAGTGTAGCTGGCTGAGCCTGTAGGCGTGTGTCGGAGAGGGAAACGGGGGGACTTACTGTAACATCTGGATAAATGCCTTGAAGTCAAAGTACTCTGTGTTTCCTGTTTTCACGTTGGAGAAGTGTAGAGCGGGTCTATACATGATTACACACTAGTTTCCCGGTTAATAGCAGCCTCTGAAGTGACCCCTCAAAGATGAATGACAGAAAATGTAATAGGGAATTATTCCACCGAACACTTCTTGAAGTAAATAGTATTTATCTGTGGTAATTTCTCTGGAAATATCAATTCCAGCTGAAGGACTGTAAACAGCAATCAAGGTTAATGTCAGTCTGAGATCAGTAATCTCTCTGCTTTATAACCAGGTTTCAGCAATTAGAGGTTAATAAACTTTTAAGTACACTTTGTCTAACATTTAATGGACTATAAATTAATATGTTGTGTGAAGGGTGTCTCTTATTGCAAAGGGAAGCATTTTAATAGTTTAATACCAATAACTATCATTCTATGCATGGGATGACATTCATACTGAAGATAACAGTTATAGGATTGTTTGGAAGTGCTGCTCTGTGGCTGGTTTCTCATATGTGACTTATAATGTATGCTCCAATAGGTAATGTAATTCTTAGTACACGATTGTGCATGAAGCGGCTGGGATCAGAATGGAGTTTATTTAAAATTTAAAGAACTGTGAAATTCAGCTGTTTTACATTACAACTTTCTTGTGGTTTTGCTTTTGATTCTCCCGGTATTCATATCCTTAGATTTGCAGTATCCTTACAAAGGCATCCATGCAATAATACAATATGGGGCAGTCAAATTTAATATTTTCCATGAAACCAAATGCAGATTTCAACCCCAGATGTTTGTGAATATAAATGAAAGAAAATAAAACAGCATTAATTTATCATTTAATGAAGTTAATTATCCATGGTGTTTTAGAAATGTCTGGTAAACAGCAAGGAGTTCAAAGTGAAGTAATTCAGAAAATACAATTACATGCCAATACGTGTGCTTTATTTTTATCACCTATTGAGGAGTATTTTTCTTTGTTAAGTGTAGCCTTGTATTGCAGGAGGCGAAGAGGGGTAATACGAATCCACATACCAGGACATGAAACAGATAATATGAAAGATCTGTCAATTAGAGGCGTGATGGAGTGAAATGGGATTAAGAGAAAGAGAGGGAAAGATAGATGGATGGGTGAGGGCCTACCCTGTTTACAAACAAGACAGAGAACACAATAAAAAGCCTCTCGCATATTTTCTAAATGCTTAATATAACGTGAATCCATAATGACCAGTTTTGCAGCACTTTAATTTTCTCTCTGATTGGCTGCCGTTAATCCATCAGTATTGTTAATGTATGGATGCAGTTGGAAGTGCTGCAATTAGTTATTTTTTGTAGTGAACATCAGTGAGGTGTTATTTGTCTCAGTGGTCAATAGACATTATAATGAACGCCCATTTGTCAGCAGTATTTGTCATCCTTAGACAACTGTGTGTAGGAAGTACTGTTTATGATGCATGGATGCAGACCTGTGGCTTTAA
Organism: Amia ocellicauda; assembly: GCF_036373705.1. Taxonomy (NCBI): domain Eukaryota; kingdom Metazoa; phylum Chordata; class Actinopteri; order Amiiformes; family Amiidae; genus Amia; species Amia ocellicauda. Next base: position 668,436 of record NC_089871.1, on the reverse strand, counting down.
TATCTTTTGATATTTTTTTTATGAAGGAAAATAGTAAAACATGAAATCGCCATTGCAGCCCTGTGACTGAGGAGTGCTCAGCGTTGTTCAGTATATTCCCAGACAAACACGACCAAATACAATCAATGGCCTTCTGCCAACAAACACATGGTGTCAAATCTCAATCTTTCATTTTTGACTGGGAAGCTTTCTGCCACTGCGGCAGATTTCTCCTGCTCCTGATGCAGACAGAGCCACTACGTGGGTCATTGGCCATTCCCTCGGCAGTCCGAACACATGTGCTTTTTAAGGAACACTTTTGAATGTACAGTAGTTCATGGTCTTCACACAGACCCCACACAACACCACAGCCCTCCCTTGTACACCCTAGGAGCTTTCTGACCCCACGTGGCAACACTCCACAATACGTGTCCCAGTTATAGTGTGTTTAGCTAGTAGGTACTCATAAGAACAGTGTAATTGTGTATTATTGCAATGTACTTAATGTGTATAAATGATTAACGGTATACAGTATGTAAGTACACGACTGTAACTACATTTGCACCTACATTTGTATGTGATTACATATAAAGCTGGTAATTTCAAAAAAGCTAAATATGTCTTGAGAATGAGTGACTATGGCTGTGCGACTGGTTACATCACATGGACAATGTGAACACATGGCGTGTCAATCCATCCAGCCACGTGATTTCAAACCCACTAATCATGGTGAGGGTCGCGGTGACAGCAAACTAAGCAGGGCGACTAAACCTCCCTCTCCTCAGCCACCAACCCCAACTTCTCCTGCGGGATTCCCCGGCGTTCCCAAGCCAGCGGGAGATATCATCCCTCCGGCGTTTCCTGTGTCAGCCTCAAGATCTCTGTCCATATAGCAGCAAAGGTAGCCTCCCGGTGGGCATCCCTACAGAGATCTCGAGGCTCAAAATTTACAATAATAGATACAAATGTAGTTACAATTGTGTATTTACAAAAACTGCTAATCATTTTTACACATTAAGTATAATGAAAACATATAATATATAATAGATAATGCATAATTACTCTGTTCTTATGTTCAAGTACAGATGTACTGAGTACCTACTATATAAACACACTGTAACTGGGAGACATTTATCTATAGATTAGCTTCAGTAATGTGATTGAAAGCTTGTTTACCCACCCCCTGACTCGTTCATTGAAGAATTATTTTTAATGATTTCGGGTCCAGATTTCCATGTTGAGTTTGAAGTGCTTTCAAACCCCAATATTTTCTGTTGTTCTGGACTGAAGGTTTATTTTCTGTCTCCCATCTACATTCCACATGCATTTCTGTACTGCGTTTATTGCCTGTCCTCATTTGAGTGATTTGGTAATTAAAAACAGAAAGTACACTGCAGTCGTCCTGCCTTCACAGGTAGATCTTACTGTCTGACAAGCCTGTGCTTTAGGCGTACCTCCATCTTGTGCATAACCCTCCCTTAGGAGACATGAGTACAAATGAATCTGGAAGCTATTTAACTGAATGTAGGAGTTGTCTGCAGCATGATGCATATTGAGGATTTGAGCAACAGTGTAATTTTTAATTTGACAGTGAAAGGAAAATTAAATCTGCCTTATGCACAATCCCTGGTTTAACTGTAGTGTAAGTGTAACAGGACTCATTGTGTACCTGAGCTTATAACAGTGCCGAAACCCCTCTGTAAACTCAGTCGAGTGTATACCTTCCAGCGCTGGGAGATGGTCTGTTGGCGTAGCGGTTTATTCTCGACTGGGCGGAGCCGCTGTGCCAGTGCGGTTCGAGACCTTGCCTAATAAAACACACAGCTGCATATCCTTGTTATTTAATTTCTTTCTTGCAATATTTAATTATGTATGTTGTTACTTGTTCTTCCCTTTCAGATTATTTGCCCTGTTCACTATTCTGGTTATGAGTAGCTTTTGAAAATGTTTGTCCATATTGGATACAAGCTGTGTGGCAGTATATTGGTTTCTGCACAGGGTTCCCAAGGTTTGAGCAGTGCCTGATCTCCATTCAAATTAACAAGCTCTTTCAGAAGCTGTTTTTGTTGGAATAGCTGGCACTTGCGTGTGCACAGGCAATGATAATAAGGGTGTCTGCCAAGAAATAAATCATAATAATAATAATAATACTGCAGAAACACAAAGGGCACATGTAATTACACATCGAAGAAGGAATTAATTGAATAACGGGGAACAAAAAATAATAATATTAACTCCTTTAATATCTGCAATGTTGTTAGTAATCATATTAGGAATTAGAAACTCAGCTCTTGATGATACAAATGAGGAAATAAGTATTTAAAAGATGATAGTTGCCTTATAAAAGCACTTACTTAGCACTAAAATGGATGTGTGGTTCTATATTTACACAGGCTTACCATCATGTTATATATTTATAGGTTTTTAACAAAGGCAATTGCATGGGGAATCACAGCAGGTAATTTACCTCTAGTGTATCATAGTGTATCATATCTTATAATACCCTTTCCTAATGAAGCCGGCCGGAGCTGCAGAGTTTTAATTCAGTGAACCGCAGCGCTGAATGAGATCCATGGCAGCAGCAACTTCTGCTGGATGAACTCAGATTCAAAGCAACAAGGAGAGGGAATTCACCACGATTAACTGGATTTGCAGTAAAGGGCAATTGACTGTTTAGATTGCTTCACTTAAGCAATTAAAGCATCATACCACTTACAGGGCCCACCATCATTTGAAAAGTCTGTATTAATAATAAAAATAAAAAGGGGATTTAACAATTTAAAATTAGAACCGGTATTGGCTCCGAAGTCCATCCCTGTTAATTATGCATGACAAGCTAAGTGTACGCAAACCAGAAATGCATTGATTGAGAACTCATTGCTCTCCATAAAAGCCTCTTAAGTCATCTTAAATGCAATCCAGCTTTGCATTTAGATTCATTCAATCACTTTGCATCGCTATTTAAGGTTTATTTTCTGCTGTTGGTAAGTGGATCTTGAGAAATGTATTCAATTTTCCACAGTGTTACTTCACTAAATGATTCACTGCGAAACACAATGATAAAGTGCCGGCAAACCAGAGCAGAATACCTTGCCATGATGTATGGCAGCACTTATGTAAACCATCTAATAATGGCATTTGTCACACGCACAATATGACCAAAGACATGTTGCCAGTCTTGAATGGAAACCTCTAAGGTGCACATTACATGCATCAGTGGCAGACATCTGGGACTGAAGCGTTTTATCAGGTCAAACCAACCACCTGAAGAAGCCTGGTGAGTGGACCTCCTTCACGGCTCAGGTTCTACACATGAGATTGTCTGTATTGAATGTATTTTGTCCACAAATTGAATTCTGGAGTTTAGAGGTTCTATCAACACCTCTAATATACACCAATCAGCCATAACATTATGACCTATGACAGGTGAAGTGAATGACACTGATAATCTCATTATCATGGCACCTGTCAGTGGGTGGGATATATTAGGCAGCAAGTGAATATTTTGTCCTCAAAGTTGATGTGTTAGAAGCAGGAAAAATGGGCAAGCGTAAGGATCTGAGCGACTTTGACAAGGGCCAAATTGTGATGGCTAGACGACTGGGTCAGAGCATCTCCAAAACTGCAGCTCTTGTGGGGTGTTCCCGGTCTGCAGTGGTCAGGACCTATCAAAAGTGTCAAAGGAAGGAAAAGCGGTGAACCGGCGACAGGGTCATGGGCGGCCAAGGCTCATTGATGCACGTGGGGAGCGAAGGCTGGCCCGTGTGGTCCGATCCAACAGACGAGCTACTGTAGCTCAAACTGCTGAAAAAGTGAATGCTGGTTCTGATAGAAAGGCGTCAGAACACACAGTGCATCGCTGTTTATTGCGTATGGGGCTGCGTAGCCGCAGACCAGTCAGGGTGCCCATGCTGACCCCTGTCCACTGCCGAAAGCGCCTACAATGGGCATGTGAGCATCAGAACTGGACCACGGAGCAATTGAAGAAGGTGGCCTGGTCTGATGAATCACGAGTTCAAGTGTTGACTTGGCCTCCAAATTCCCCAGATCTCAATCCAATCGAGCATCTGTGGGATGTGCTGGACAAACAAGTCCGATCCATGGAGGCCCCACCTAGCAACTTACAGGACTTAAAGGATCTGCTGCTAACGTCTTGGTGCCAGATACCACAGCACACCTTCAGAGGTCTAGTGGAGTCCATGCCTCGACGGGTCAGGGCTGTTTTGGGACCTACACAATATTATGCAGGTGGTCATAATGTTATGGCTGATCGGTATATATTTTAAAGGGGGTTTGAAAGACATTCAGGGACCGCAGGTAATCTTTTAGGTAATCTGCTTCATTACTAATTGAACATATCTTTCGAGTCAAGAATAACACCCAAAGGGACTCTGCTTTCAAATATTTTAATCCTGTGGTTGCCTTGATTGCTTGTCTCTTCTTTGAATCGCTTAAGTAAAATGTAATAATCTTGCCATTATTAATAATTTTACATTCCATGACACAGGACTCCAAAATAACCCTACCTTTGTTGCAGGGCTTCCTATTCAGCTAATATTTATTTTCTAGGCCTTACAGTGTCCGCAGACTCTAGCACATATCCTTGCTGGGAAAGGGGCTCTGTCCCTGGCTTACCACTGGCTCTAGTCCCCAGCTGTGGCTACAGTCTGGGACCTTGTTCCCCCAATGTTTACAGGGATCTGTATTACTTGGGAGGTACTCTTCTTCTCCTTGCATCACTCCATCTCCTCCATGCACCCCTTCAGGCCAGATGTGTGACCAAGGCGGACAGGACATGCTTCAATACTCCTGTCTCACCTGTCTCAATCTAATCACCTGGTGCAGGTGTATCCCCAACTGCCCTCCTGGCCACCCCTCAGGTTTGAGTGGCTTGGTGTACCTGTCCCCCAGCCTCTGTCTGCACATCCTGGTGGGTTATTGAACTTAGATGTCGCTTCCATGAACCACTCCCTCCCATTTCTCCTTTCTCAGCTCCCAGTTGAATGTGGTGTAACCCCTGCTTCTGGTATGGTCTAGTCGGTTGTGTGCAGGGCCCCTGCTGCCTCCCTGCCACCGATAATGACATTTGTTTCACATTTTATCTGTGCCCAGGCCTCACCTCGTTGTTGGCTTCTGTCCTCATACTTGGCTTCCTTTAGCCCCATCGATGGTCTCCATTTGGGTGTTATTCTTGACTTGAAAGATAACAATACTTGCAAATGTGAACCCAGTTCTGTCTGTTCTGGCACAAGGGACAGGATGTCTGTGTGCTGAGGTAGTTAAAGCAAGCAGAGGGAGGGCTTTCCTACCAGCAGCTTTGCTATCCAATCATTCACACATTACATTGCAATGCCCAATTACCCATAGTCCCTTGGGGTGTAATTCTCTTCTTCAGTAACCAAGGTTGCATTCACAACCTATCACTGTGGTTCTTTAAATTAAAAGAGGGAAAGGACACTAAGGAAGTTAGGAAACTGAACAGTGCAATGATAAAGCAGGTTCGGTTCTGTACAAGGGTTCTGAAGTCTCAAGGGTTTATTGTGACACAAATGCAAGGAATTCAGGTGCTGTTAGACCTGCACAGTGAAAAGAGGAAGGCTGCTGATGAAATTACTTTTTTTCTCTTCTTGTGTTAATCTAATGTAGCGTATGATTTCCATCTTTATTTGATGCATGCACAGCTCTGTGTAACCCTGCCGACTGCTCTACACCCCCCTCTGAAGTTGCTCTACACTGAGTAATCTGGTTAACACCGTTTTCCTTTCTCTGTAGTGCTGCTGAAACAGCCGTCATTCAAACACAGGGCTTGTTAGGATTAGAGCAGAATTGAACTTTAACCTTTCCACTCGTTACTTTAATATGCCAGTACATTTTCATTTAACGCTTGGGGAGTTCTGGAGAGACAGCGGATAAGTCACTAGGAGAGACGTATTCCCATGGGTTTGTCATCTTCCATTGATTTCAGTGGACGGGCTGTTTTGCACAGTGAGAGATGGCAAATGCTCGTCTGCAACATTTCACACATCTGTTTGTTAAATCAACTGCAATGACAGTGATGGGGGTGGGATGGAGAGAACGGCTGGGTGGAAAACATTTTGATGCAGAGTAGAAGCAACACCCACCCCCCCCCCCCCACCTTGAGCGCAGACAGTTGTGTTTATTTTCTCCCATTGTGTCGAGATCCTAACAGGAGTGGGAAATTCTGCAACATGAAGAGAGAGGTCAGTCTGACTGAAAAGAGGATGTGACTAAGCAATGATGATGATTTTTTAATTATGAAACTGTTTATGATTTGTTAAATGAGTGTTGGCCAAGATCAAAAGGAAATGTAACACAAATTATTGCCCTGAGAGGAATATCTGATTTTGAAATATTGGATATTGAAGTGAGATTATTCAAATCAATGTCAGATACAGGTGGCTAAAGGGGGACATGGAAGCAGGCAGGTAATGATGGTACAAAAAACCTTTATTCACTTGCTGTGAAATAATGCTGTTGAACAGACGTGCCTGTTAGTGGACTTAACAGAAAATACATTACTAATAATTTCTAAACTGTGTTCAGTCAAGTACCTCTCTTTTCTAAATTCCCTGGCACATCACTTCCTATCACAGATCACATTTTGTGAGTTCAGCAGGCATTCAACTTCATTCAAACTGCCTGGGAACAGACATACTTTACTGGGATTTCTTCATCCCAAAAAACAAAACAAAACACTCGTTATGTGAAATAAATTATAAATGGTGAAATATTCAAGGTGAAAATATATCAAAACACTCAGTGAAAAATGCATGAATTATAAGATAGAAAAAATGTTTCTACGGTTGCTCTGGAGCTGTGCTGTGTGTGTGATTGTGTGATTGAGTATGAAAGCTTTTTGCTCGCACTCGATGGGTCGGCTCTGTTCCTCGTAGATCCGGCATCAGCAAGAGAGCAGCCATCACGACCAGGAGCCGACTTCCCGGTCTCAGAGCCAGCGATTTGTTAAGAGCCACAGCAGGTTAGTCTGTCCGTAATGAATGCTCACTCTCACCAACCTATTCTTAAAAGCCCTAAATAATAGAAAACAAATTAGAGACCTGTATGTTGTGAATAGCCCTGTTGATAATTGGAGGCCCGAGGCCCTCTTCCCAGGAGGACGTGAAATCAATCGGGGATCCGGGAGTAAAGAAACTGGCGTCTCATTGATTTTCTGTTCCACCATGGTAGTGTAATCTCTCAAGCATAAGCATGTAATGTGGAGCAACGCCAGACCATATTCCTGGCCCTTCCTCCCCATGTGACAAAGAACTTCTGAAAGGAAGATTACAAATATATACATATACAAACAAATACATAAATAAATACATAAATGGACAAAGGTAACCTCATAAGTCCCTCCCCCCTTGGGTAGTATTCTCTCTTTCAGTCCCAACCTAACATTTGATGTGTTTAAATAATTTGTTTATTCTGTTTATTCTTTAGTAGAAATGCATTTGTTGCTACAAAAGTGAAGAAAACCTCATCTATGAGAGAGCAGACAGCAACACCATGATTGTACTGTGTCTACTTTTAGGAATAATTAACTTTATTCTTAAGGAAATGCATGTGTGAATTAATTGAAACAATTCATATGACAAATTACCCTGCCGATACAACTGAAGGTAATGTAGCATCCTCTGTAATTACACAAGAAAAAACTAAACAACACAGTAATTTCCAGTTTGACAGAGAATGCTTATGTCACGTGGGTGACTAGGGGTGCATTTTATTTACTTTTTTTCCTTGAACCTGGGTGTGTATTATATTTTATCACTATTATCATTATTATTATTATTAGTAGTAGTAGTAGTAGAAGTATCACTTAAAAGCCTTTTTAAAGCGAGGTTACAGAGACCAGAGCAGAGCACGTAGATTGGAGAAGAGAGCAGAGGAATGAAACCGAGCAAATGGTGCTCAGAGCAAGGTCGAGCAGGAGGGCATACAGAAGGGCAGATGTGACGGGAACGCAAAGAGACAGACGACAGACAGACATAACACATTGGAGGAACCATTTCCAAGAAGTTACGAGACAGGGCACAGACAGGCTTGCGTGGCGTTATCAGAGGCATTGTTGGACGGAGCAGTGGCGAGTCCACACCGCATTCCAGGACTGCAGATGTGGGCTGAGGAGCGCATGTGGGAAGCAATGTGGCACTTCCCCCCACGAAAAGATAAGTGATTGTGCACTTGCCAGAGTTTTAGAAGACTCATTTGTGTTATGCTCGCATTGTATATCTATGAGAATACTACAAAGCACACGTCCTATGGATACAGTTTTAAATGCATGTCTGTCAAGTTAGAGTACAAGTCTCTAACCATGGTGTAAGATACGTGCCTTGGTTTTTAGTTTAACCCCTAGCAAGGGTCTCTTGTTTTTCATTTAGCATTTTATTATTCTACATTCTACTTGTCTATTTAAGACTACAATTACTATTGTATTGTATTGTACAATTTTAGAATTTATCATGGGGCTTCAGGATGTGGACCTCTGACAGGAACTAAGCCGCCAGATGCTCCGGTAGCCAAGGAGGACATTTGACGATCTGCAACGGGAGGCCCTCCTGTATGAAGAATGACAGGGGAGCTCCTAGCAACCCTCAGTTTGTTTGGCAGTGCAAAAGCAAGGCAGCGTTAATCAAGCTACGGCACCGGAAGACTGGAATCACGGACTGAGAGAGGAGCTTCTAAACGGGGTATGTGGACAGATGATCAAAATGAAGAGGATGTTCATGGAAGACCTGCGACCACCTTTGAGGACTGTTGAACGATCCGCGCCCCCTGGATATGCTCCAAGAGGAGAGCCACGCTTTTCAAATGAAGTTCCTCGGGAGAGAAATACAAGGGCTATGAGAGATCCACCACCCCCGAGGTCTGAATGGGACCAGCATGGGCAACCTATATGCGTGTGTGGACACATGGCCAGGTTCTGCACACGGGTACGGCCAGCTTTAAACTAGAGCCTCTGGCCACCACGGGTCGAGTGTCCAGAGCTTCTAACCCAGATCCACCACCCCCTTCATCAGACAAATATAGTTGGGAGTTCCCCCCAGTGACTATTTTAGTGGAGGGAGAAGTGGTTGAATGCCTCCTAGATACCAGGTCTCAAGTCACTCTATTCCCAGAGAGCGGTTATCGGCGCCTTCCTAGCGGGTGGAGGATGCATCTCTTCAGGCAGCAAATGGCTTGGAAATTCCATATGTTGGCTATGCCCTATTGGATTTCAAGATCAGTGAGTTGTTGCAACAAGACAGGGGTGTTGTGGTGGTGGCAGATGGTTGTGGGACTTTACCAATTTTAGGGATGAATGTGATTAGTGCCTGCTGGGAAGAGTAAGCAGTACTGGGACTGAAGAGTGGAGTTAGGCTTTTCTAGCTCTGTCCCAAAAGGGAGAGGGATTGACTACCCAACAACAAGACCGTGTTCAGCAGGGGCTTGGCAACTGGGGCGATGTCTTCTCACCACACGAGGATGATCATGGGAGGACTGATGTTATTCCTCAAGGGATTCATACAGGTGATGCAGCTCCTATTCGTGAACGATACCAGCCATTACCCCCCCACTCTGTATTGGGAGATGAGGATCCTCCTGAGAGGTTTGATGGACACCGGAGTAATTCGTGAGAGCAGTAGCCGCTGGGCAGCGCCTGTCATGCTTGTCCAAAAGAAGGATGGGACATGCTGCTTTTGTGTGGACTATAGGAAATTGAATTCAGTGACCCATAAGGACGCTTACCCACGCTCTCGAATGGAAGAGACCTTGACTACCTTGAAACAAGCCCATATGCTTATAGAAAGCCCTGTCCAAATTATTAACCTGAATCATAATCCTCACCTCTGAAATTAAGTTTTAGAATCATCCTAAATTCATATACATGTTTGAAACTGCAAGGTTGCCATCAATGCTTGATTCAAACCTCCATGAATAAAACCTCTATCTTATCTTTGCTAGTAAATAGTCGACAGTATGTGGGGGGTGGGAGGGTTTAGCAGTGTTAATTGTTTGTGTCTCTTCTTGAGTTGCTGGTTTATATGTTTCGGTGTATAATGTGTTCATTGTTTTTTTGGATATGTTAAATAAAGTTCATATAAAAACCTATCTATGTAATTCCACATATTTCCTCCTCATTAGTTGATGGATGTTGATGGGGTCTTATCCAAATGAGCTCAATTGACCTGAGAGTAATACATTTGTCATAGGTGGGATCTTAGGACAGTAAGACAGGCCTGATTGAGTTTAAATGCAATAACAGTGATTTGATTCAGGGGCTGCTCTAATCAGCTCTCCAGAGACCGACACTCGGAGGTCCATTCTCATTACACTGAGACTCGTTCCATTATAGAAGACAGTGGGTTGTGAATGTGTATATATATTTGCTTATATTCAATAGCAAGTGAAAACTATAGAGGCATTAATGATTTAGGGAATAAGGTGAACAGGACTGAACAACCTCTAGTAGTCGTAATGTCAATTCTTGTGGCAGATAGGGAGGGAAGGGTGGGATCTTTTATTTGTTCCCCAAATATTCTCCAGTAGTTGGGATATTTCTCTTGTTTAAAAAATAAATAAAATAAATAAATATATATATTCTCATGTATAACTTTATTTTCCACTCCGCTTTGGAGGCCAGCAGTAATGAGATTCAGGGATTTACACTGCATCTCTTGCATCTCTCTTGTATGTCCTCTTCCACAGTGACATTTGGGATGTATGACTTATTGAAGGAACTTTTTAACTTTTCAAATTGACAAACGCAATAAAAAAAATTGAATGTGAAATCCCACAGGAGGCAATTGAGGGAGCGTCTGTTGTCTGAACATGACCTTAATTAGATAAAAGCTGGAGATTTGCATTTTTGTTGCCTCTCAGCTCATAGTACAGGAAAGGAGACGAGCTCGTTGTAAAGCAGTTTGGAAAGAGGGCAATTGGTTCCCTGGCTTCAGTCACCCCTCTTTGAGAAAGGATTTAACAGAGTGTAACCTCTAAAGCAAGGAAGCTGATTTAAAGATACCTACAAAACCGTTTGCATTGTGGCTTGAGGCTTGAGGTATTCTATGGTGCGACTATCTAAAAATGGCTTGATGATACTCAGATGAGTAGACGGATTAGGGGCTAATGCATTTAATATATATATATATATATATATATATATATATATATATATATATATATATATATATATCCTAAAGGATTATTAGGAACACCTGTTCAATTTCTCATTAATGCAATTATCTAACCAACCAATCACATGGCAGTTGCTTCAATGCATTTAGGGGTGTGGTCCTGGTCAAGACAATCTCCTGAACTCCAATCTGAATGTCTGAATGGGAAAGAAAGGTGATTTAAGCAATTTTGAGCGTGGCATGGTTGTTGGTGCCAGACGGGCCGGTCTGAGTATTTCACAATCTGCTCAGTTACTAGGATTTTCACGCACAACCATTTCTAGGGTTTACAAAGAATGGTGTGAAAAGGGAAAAACATCCAGTATGCGGCAGTCCTGTGGGCGAAAATGCCTTGTTGATGCTAGAGGTCAGAGGAGAATGGGCCGACTGATTCAAGCTGATAGAAGAGCAACTTTGACTGAAATAACCACTCGTTACAACCAAGGTATGCAGCAAAGCATTTGTGAAGCCACAACACGTACAACCTTGAGGCGGATGGGCTACAACAGCAGAAGACCCCACCAGGTACCACTCATCTCCACTACAAATAGGAAAAAGAGGCTACAATTTGCACAAGCTCACCAAAATTGGACAGTTGAAGACTGGAAAAATGTTGCCTGGTCTGATGAGTCTCGATTTCTGTTGAGACATTCAGATGGTAGTCAGAATTTGGCGTAAACAGAATGAGAACATGGATCCATCATGCCTTGTTACCACTGTGCAGGCTGGTGGTGGTGGTGTAATGGTGTGGGGGATGTTTTCTTGGCACACTTTAGGCCCCTTAGTGCCAATTGGGCATCGTTTAAATGCCACGGCCTACCTGAGCATTGTTTCTGACCATGTCCATCCCTTTATGACCACCATGTACCCATCCTCTGATGGCTACTTCCAGCAGGATAATGCACCATGTCACAAAGGTCGAATTATTTCAAATTGGTTTCTTGAACATGACAATGAGTTCACTGTACTAAACTGGCCCCCACAGTCACCAGATCTCGACCCAATAGAGCATCTTTGGGATGTGGTGGAACGGGAGCTTCGTGCCCTGGATGTGCATCCCACAAATCTCCATTAACTGCAAGATGCTATCCTATCAATATGGGCCAACATTTCTAAAGAATGCTTTCAGCACCTTGTTGAATCAATGCCACGTAGAATTAAGGCAGTTCTGAAGGCGAAAGGGGGTCAAACACAGTATTAGTATGGTGTTCCTAATAATCCTTTAGGTGAGTGTATATATATATATATATATATATATATATATATACACACTGTGTTAAGCTTTGCAAATTGTTAATATCGTAGGGAATAGCATAGCCTGTTTGGCAATATAATATTTTTTAACGCTTGAGATTTCCTCATGCACAGATTATAGATCTACATTTTCACAAAAGTGCTGTGTATTTGGCTGATAATGGGCTTCAGTGGAATGGTACCTAAAGCTTGGTAATGGCTCATACACAAATGAAATAGGATCAGTTTTACACAAGGAACAGGACTGCTCAGCTGTGAGGAAGATCTCAGTCCTGTGCCGATTCTGTTGAGGTACAGATGTTGTTCTACTAGAAATTATCCAGTCTTGTGTCACACTTCTGCAAATAGAAGTACATACAGATGGGTGACAAATTTAAGGAAAAACCAACATAAAGTGTCGGGCACCACGAGCTGCCAGAACAGCTTCAATGCTCTTGGCACAGATTCTAGAGTCTCTGGACTCTACTGGAGGGATGAACACCATTCTTCCAAAAGATATTCCCTCATTTGGTGTTTTGATGATGGTGGTGGAGAGCGCTGTCTAACACGTCGGTCCACAATCTCCCATAGGTGCTCAGCTGGGTTGAGATCTGGTGACTGTGAAGGCCATAGCATATGATTCACATCATTTTCATACTCATCACACCATTCAGTGACCCTCGTGCCCTGTGGATGGGGGGCATTGTCATCCTGGAAGAGACCGCTCCCATCAGGACAGAAATGTGTCACCATAGGATAAAGGGGATCACTCAGAATAACTCTGTCATGATTTGTAGTGACCCTTCCCTCTAAGGGGACAAGTGGGCCAAACCATGCCAGGAAAATGCCCCCCACAGCATAACAGAGCCTCCGGACCCCCTCACTGTAGGGGTCCAGCAGTTAGGCCTGTCCCGTTCTCTTGGTGTCCCACACATGAACTCGCCCACTTGTCGAGAATATGGTGAAGGAGGACTCCTCTGACCATGTCACTTTTTCCACATCTCTGTAGACCGGTGCCTATGTTTTTTGCACCACTGAACTCTCAGATGTGCATTTGTCTTTGTAATGAGGGGTTTCTGCACTGCGACCCTACTATAATATCCTCTCTGTGTAGTTCTCGATGGACTGTTCCTGCTGACACAGTCTGATCACGTCCTGCATTGACATTCTCAGTCACCTGGGAAAGAGTTGCTCTTCTGTTTGTCCTTATATATCGCAGTAATGCACGAGCATCATGGTCAACAAATGTGCGCTTTCCATCACAATTTCCAACCCTATTTGTCTTTCCCATAGATCTAAATGCAGATGTTGTCACAATCTGGAACAAACTCCCCAGCGATGTGGTAGAAGTTGAACATTTGGGAACATTTAAAAATATACTGGACAGGATCCTTGGATCACTTAGTTATTAATGGACACCAAACAAGCACGATGGGGCAAATGGTCTCCTCTCAACTGGACACTGTCTTATATTCTTATGATCTTATGTGACTTTAGTCTCTGTTCCTATTGAAACACCAGCCCGTTGAGTGTCTTTGTGACTGAAGCTCCTGCCATTCGTGCCCCAATAATGACCCCACATTCAAAGTCACTTAGATCCTTTCCTCTTGCCATCTTGATCCAAAATTGAGGTCAACTGGGCCTGCTCTGTATTTTTATACATGCCACAGAGCATGAGAGGATGTCAATTGCTTAATTGTGTCATGCAGTACACCTGTTTGAGGTGTCTGAATTTGTTATGTTCCTCCACTCATTTATTCAGGTTTTTCCTTTAATTTGTCACCCATCTGTACATCCCAGTGTATATGTTTCCATCTTGATCCCTCACTGTTATTTTTATGTATTTATTTTCATTAGGTTTTGTTTTGATATTTTCTGCCTTTTTGTTTAATTTGTTGCAGCTAATTTGTGCAGAGTAGCTGGGAAAATTCTCCCTCTTATTTTCTTTTTTAATTCCCAGAGGAGCAACCAAAGCTTCTGCTTGTTATTTTGAGTTGAATCGTATTCTCTGCTCTGTTTGTAAAATATATATGTGGTAGTTTAGTATAAATAAGCCAAGGGAACATCCAATATTCCCATTTTTTAAACACACCTAATAAGCTTTCCCTTGTATTTAATAAAAATATGTTTTTAGCATTGTAATAATATGAAACACAGATGGATAATTCTACAAGGAATAAACATAAAACAACACAAAACTGGTTGAAAAAATAAATTAATTTCTGCTGACAGAAATACATTTCAAAGAACATATTACTTCCAATCTCTGATCTGATAATTTCATATTTATTGTAACACAATAGACAGGTGTGCTTTGAGAACAATTATTTCTACATACTTATTTATGTCTGTAATGGTAAAACTCCTTAAAACCTCTATAACGATGTGTAAAAAGCTGAATTATTTTAAGAAAATCTATTTTGAAGCCAAAACTAGAACTTACTGTACTCCCATTTTTGTGCACATTCTTCACACCTGGAATAAATTGCTTTCAAACCGTTAGTCTGTCTATTTAAATTTTACATTTAAATTAGTCAGCCATAAAAACACAAGTGAAATGTGTTTTTAACCATTTTATTTTCAAAGATAGGAAGCAATATTTGAGTTTAAGTCCTTCCCAGTGGCTGGGTGATTACCCAAGGTGAAAGCACATGTTCAGACACTGCAGGGAACATTGGGCTTCTAAAATGGAGAAATAGTTCCCCCAAGGGAGTATGGGTAGTCACCTTTGACACAGAAGTACATAAAAAGCCTTTTAGCAAAGCTGCCGATCGGCCCTTGCCTGCAGTGACCTCCTTGCCCCACCCCCCCAACAGCCCAAGTACACTGAGGTGTCTGGGGTTTCAAATGTGAATACCCCTACTCCCTCGAGGAACTGCTTCTGAATTGAAAGATAACATCACAACGCTAGGAGAAGGTGCAGCTCTGTATGTGGTGCAGAGAAAATTAATGAGGCCCCTGTGTTTCACAGGAAAATGTATTTTCTGCAAGAACCTTCCATTTGTATCCCCAACAGCTCCCCCCCAAAGGCTTGGAGAACATCTGTCGGTCAGCTATCGCACAACCGCACTGAATTAGGATGCATTGAAACTAATAGACTCCCAGCTGTGAGTGTAAATATTATCTCTTACTGCTTGAAAAAAAAAAGCAGGAGAAATCTCTGAATGACTTGATATAGAAAATTATTTTAATAGAGCGTTATCTTAGGTCTATGTGAATCCACAGAAGTCATCCCAAGGTCCCTCTGCACAAAAGTTCTTGAGTATATGAAAAAAGCTACAGCTGGTAACTTTGCAGTGATCAAAGGGACGTTATTCAATGGCAGATTTCTCTCCAGGGACAGAGCACGTCCTTGACGTCTTTTGCCTTTAGGACAAAAACAAACCTGATGAGCTTCATGTTTTTCTTTGCATAAAAATAATAGTGTCCACTGCTAGGAAGTTAGGAAGAACCATATATTAATTTTCATTTTGTGAATCACTAACCCTGAATCAAAGAGACTTCACAGGAATGTTTCCCTACGATTTCATCACTCAGATTTTTCCTTCAGCAAATGCCGATCAGTCCTCAATCACTGGAGGTTGAACCAAAGTTGTGTAAACCAAGGCCAGGAGGACAGAAGTGGAAGGTCCATGAAAACAAGAGATGACAGAAACAAAAGCTCTACAAATGTTTATAAGGATATTTTTCACAAAGCTGACAAGTAGAATAAAAAGCGCGATCTTTAGCATCATTAGCGTGGAATCCAGCAGCATAGTGATCATGTGTTCAGAGAAATCCGATACTCCACCTAGCCAAAAATAAATTGAGATATTTCCCAGATCAAGGGCCAAACTGCATTGTGGGAAATGCAAGGAAACAGCCGCTGGAATGATAGAAATCTTATCACTCACTTTTACTGATTCATTCTCACTTGACTGACATAAACATGCAGGAAGACTTGCGGTGCTTTTACAATCAGTAAACGGAGTTGAGGAGCATAAGTTTTATACATCAGTACAATATGCATCAACTGGCTCTTGTTTATTTTTATCTCTACAGTATTCTGCACAAATCTGACTGCAGCTGTGCCGTGACAAAGCAGTTGGCTGTGTCTGTACAGTGGACGGGTCATCAGAGGTTTGCCTAAGGTTTACGACTCCAGTCATTAGTGTCACAATTCAGACTAGGAATCTTGGACTTTCCCTTCAGGCTCAAGTGCAGCGCAAAATGGTCTTAACATGGTCTTCTATGCAGTGACAGAGAAGAGCAAAAAGACACCGAGGAGACAGAACGCGACACATGGTGGATGCATCCTGTTTCAATCCTCTTCCAAAATACTGCTCATTAAATCCACCAGCAATATGCCATGCTGACTAAAGCAAACATGAGAAAGTTAAATGTAAACAAGAGTGTCAGACTAATTAAAAAGCCAGGTAGTTGTGGCTTTTAATTCAATTGAGCATGTAAATAATGGCATCATTATCACAGCTTGCATTTTGGAAAATGAATCCCAAAGTCAGGTCACAAAATGGAGGTAATTGCACTCAGCTGTGATGTTAAGACACAGAGACAGAGAAAGAGAACAAAAAGACCACCTTCTGTCGGGCTGACAGCATCACATTATTTATGTTGTAAACATCTCCGTCTACTGAAGGAGCACAGCTGTACTTTATGACTGATTTAATATCAACTACACACCATGTCAGGCTATTGGGTTCCCAAGATTCAACACACCCGGCACATGAAAATGAGGAATGGACATAAGAATTGAGGACAAGGTAAAGACATAGATTGGGGTCTAGAGTTAATCTTAGCACAGTTTAAACAATGGAATTTGGGTGGTAAAGTAATGTGAAGAGGCTGAACACAGTCTGTCTTTGGTGTGGGCATTGAGAGAAGGGAATAAGGGATAATTTACTCCAGTGTTAAAACCCAAATGGACTGCAGACCAACTCCAACCAACAATAACATTAGTAGCTATTTCCAACTTGCCACTTTTCCTGACCTGGATTCCTCAGTAGTTAATCCAACCCTATGGTTCTAAACCAATCCATAGCCAGTACCAGGTCTAATTTCAACCCTAGCCAACATCCAAGATTAAAACCCCAATACAGATGGAAGTTTAAGTGTACCACATCGTCTTCCCTAGTTTAGTGTAGCATGTTACTACTGTTAGATGAATATAATGTTGCATATGCAAATGACTACACCACCCTCAGACAGGTGAGGGACCTCTAATGACCTCCCGCACAGATCCCAACTGGGTGCACCATTAGTAACCGTAGGGTTTAGTATGCAAGACAATTAAACCACAGTTATAATAATGTATTTTTATTCTACACAGGGTTAAAATATTGTCCTTAGAGTTCTCAAATAAAACATTTCACCTTTTAAATGTACTAATTCAAGAGTCTGAGATGGCAAGTTCAAACCAGCAAGCCACAGGGGACCAGTAAACCAATTAAATAAATTGAAATAACTCAAAGCTATAGAAATACACATCTAAAATATCAAGTGATTAAGTTTAAAACCAAACAGAAAATGAAATTAACATCCTGCACACATCGTAATAAGTGAATGAATAAATAATTGTGAACCAGTGAATAATAGAATAAATCAATGAACCAGTAAAGGTTTACTGAAAAAACCGAGGGCACAATAAGTAAGGTTAAAGATAAAAGCCAACTCGGACAATAAAAGCAATTTAAAATGTGAAACGAGTACACAATCGATTAAAAGGCGGAGTATGGCGTTAATAGTAATTTAAAAGCATAAATACAGGCATAAAAACTAAAACCAAAGAGCTCCTGAGGTGGGAGAAGTGTCTAAAACAACTAATAATATCTGTGGATTGGTGCTAAACCACGTAACTCACCAACCCGACTTTCTCTAATATGTGCAATAGTCTCACACAACAGTCGCTCTCCTTTAATGCAACAGGCAAACAGTTTCTAGACACGTTCTCCCAGGTCAGCTGTTCCTATACAGCACCCCAGCCCTTGTGAAAAGGCGAAATCCCCTTTTTAAAAGATGCGCCCTCATCTTCCTTCTGCAGGTAGGGTCAGGAGGACCAATGGACAAGACGTGCGTCGGGTCTCCAGAGCAACAGATCATCCGCAACCTGGTATGCAAAACAGGACATGCAGTCAATTACGCAGCCAGGGATCAGTAACAGATCAAAGCAGTCAGGGAAAGTGAAATATAGGACTAAACAATACCCTTGTTACAGCAGCACCAGTCCTAACCCCAGTCTGCAGCTTTAAAAACAATATTCTGATGATTAGAGTTAAGCTTTCATTTCAAATAACTTCAGAGCCATTGAGACTTATCCTGTGCTTTAACTGTAATGTCATTTATATTTTGCATGCTAGGAAATACTTATTTAACTGCAATGTTTTGGTAAAACATCAGTTACGATCTTTGTTTAGAATTTGTTTTCATTTTTTAAAGCACAAGTTTCTTGGCTGAACCATACTTCTATCAAATGTAATCAAATCATTAATCAAAAAAGTCCCCTCACTCTCTAGCACAGCAATATGACTTGATCAACATGACTGCCCCTGAACCCTCGCAGGATTGGACCCTCGCAGATATTCTTTATTGCTGCTCAGCTGGCATGCTGCGTCTTGACTTTAGTTATACCCAGTAAGCTCATAATATAACTCTGGGCCTGCTAATCAGCATTTGAGAAACACAAAGCAAACAGCTCTGATTATCAGACTGTTTCCATCACCTGATTTGAATGTTTATAAAAGCAAAACCATAGTAAATGGTAACAATGAAGTGGGGAATAAATGTCATCCTTTAAATATAACGTTCTTCATCTTCATCCAAAACAACTGCACTGTGACTATGAATATTTCTGACACCCTCAATTACATAACCCTCTATCAATCAATCAGTCAATCAGTTTTGATTTGGTATCATGCCTTCACAAGCTTCGGAGTGCTTTACAGATTGAAACAATTAATACAAGGTGTAGAAATAAATCAATCAACCAATCACAGGAGCTCCAAGGCCTAGGCCATATTGGGAGACAGTGAAGACAAGCTAATATCAGGGTGATGTCTTCCTGTTTCTTTGTGTGGGGGTTCAGATCCATGCAGCAGCATTGTGAAGTGCTGATATCTCTACTTGTGTTACCTGACAGAATGGCAGCACAGTAATCCAGTACACATTTCTCAGTGTCATATCATGAAAGATATGGTTTAATTTAGCAATATTTCTAAGCTGGAGGAAGGAGGTTCTCAACATGTTCTGAATGTGTGACTCAAAGGACGGGTCTGGGTCACAGATGACACCCAGGTTCCAGGCCATCTCCTCAGGGGTGAAGCTAAAGTTGTCATTAATCAATTCTGTCAGTGCATGGTGAACACTGAGATTGTCCTCTAGAATTAAAATGTCTGTCGTATTGGTCATCGGGACACTTCTTGTCATCCAGATCTAAATGTCAGAGAGTAGTGTTTGAGTAGCTAGGGGATTGTTCGGATGTATTGACATTGTGTCGTCAGATAATATCACCAAATGAGAGCATGCAAAGTGAAAAGAGTATAGGGCTGAGAATGAAACCATGCATTGCTCCACACTGAACATCAGATACATTTGAGCAATTATCATAACATATTGGAGTCTCTTTACTAGGTATGAGATAAGCCGGCAAGGTTTTCGAAGCAGTGTGTTAGGATCTAATGGTCAACTGTGTCACAAGCTCTTAAATCTAGTAAAATAATAACAGAATAAAAAATAATAATTGTGTTCTGTCATCCTTTACCCCAATCTGCATGAGCATGTGGAAAAGAAACGCAAGTGACTCCCTACGTCAAACCAGAGGAGCTTTTCCAGATCAGCAGGGACACACGCACCCGGGGACACAAATGGAAATTGGGCTTCAAGGCATTCAAGACAGAAAACAGGAGACACTTCTTCACACAGAGAGGAGTCACAATCTGAACAAACTCCCCAGCGATGTGACTGAAGAGACAATTTGGGAACATTCAAAAACAGACTGGATAGGATCCTTGGATCACTTAGTTACAAACAAGCACGATGAGTTGAATGGCCTCCTCTCGATTGGACACTTTCTAATGTTGTAATGTACTCAAATCATTGTTCCATATTAAACAACAAATCCAAGACCAGAGTATGCAAGTGTAAGCAAAGTGTGGGTCAATTTGGGACTGCTAACCGGAGGCGTGTTCTTTAGTTGAGGGTACATTATGTGGATCAAACCAGCCACGTTGAGGAAAGGCATCCACTGATCCACTGGGACTAGTTGAACAAGGTTCTGTCATTAATCAGCTGCCAGTGTCATAACGCGCACAGTAGACCTGATGGCATACCTTTTTGTCTGTAGTCTCTTGCCACTGCAGTTGACCTGTCCTCTGTCACATACACCGGATGTCACCCTCGATTCCCTGCATCCTCTTCAAAGCTCTGAAATACATTTTCTCCTTTTTTTTAAACCATTTTGTATTACTTCCTCCTCTTCCTCGAGGGAGTGGATATGAATAAATGTAGCACAGATCAAAATGAACACTCCTGCTACCCAGCATTCTCTGTCAGCTTTCGTTTATTCATCACAATTAAAACCCAGCTCCCTGTGTTCTGTGGGATCTCGGAGAAAACCTCCTAAAGGAAATCTATTTTGAATGATGACAGTGCTCAAGGATACATCCTCCTGATGCCTTTTGATTTTCAATAAACACCATGCGCGACTAAGCGGCGCAGGGATATATCTGCTTTAGCGGATGCATGCTGGCATTTCACGTACATTGTTATTTTCTCCGCAACTACTGTTGGTGTTCCAGCTCAGTGCATTATGTAAACACATCATACTCCATATTTATTTATGTATGCATTAATGTTTAAATCAGCGGAATTACGTCAGGTCAGATAAATATTCTGTATGTGGCCGATGCCCCGTGTGATTCTTCTCTTTCCCGTTTGTCCTTGAGCAAGTGGCAAGGCTGACCCGAGTGTGAGGTACAGTGCCGTGTAAGTTCATTAAGACAGCAGTCAGAAATGCTGCACAAATAATTGCTGAAATCTACATAATGTATTCTAGTCAGACTCTTCCATTTTCATTTGGTATTTTATGTTTACTAATCAGTGTGTGGAATAAGATTGAAGGCGAAGGCAAGGCTCATATATTAGCCTGGCTTCTTTGCTGTGAAGCATTGCAGAGACCTTAGTGTGAATGTGGTTACAGATTCGTTACACAAACCAAGTAACGAGAGGACACATTTTTTTTATTTGACACCCCTTTCTTTCTTACTTTATTCATTTTTCACCTGCTAAATTTCTGGATTTTCCTGGATGGGAAATATTCATTTATATATATTGTATTGATTTCAGAAAAGTTGATTTCACAAATTTGGACACCAGTCTTTAACATTACAATCTTACAGGGAATCAGCAACACTCAGTAGCTGGTTAATATGTTTCAAACATGAACTATATCTGAAGGGCGCAGAGCAGAGCGTCCGATAAACAATCCCCTGTGTTGGAGGGAGGATTACCAAACTGAACACACAAACAAGGCCCTGGAAAAGCTGACAGACGGACACATTTGGGGGGCAAGAAAAATGAGGCGTGTGTGAATGGGATGAATCTCTTTGCTGAAATTCGCTCTGTCTTTGAAGAAGAGCTGAGATGATGTGCTCTGGGATCAATTAGTCTCTATGAACGAGAGAAAGAATCGTCTCTCATTTGCATAGCAGCTTTTATCAGTGCCGAGGATCCCAGCAGACGCTACAAATCTCCAGAGCTGCGGTCCAGTAGAGGAAGCGACTGAACACCGCACAGGGTCCCTACATCCACCAGCAGAGGGAGCGACCGAGCACAGGGCTGCTACATCAAGAGCTGCAGTAACGGCGAGTGATGGGATATGTGACCAATGCTCCCTGCCGCTCCCCTCTGAGATGCGGCGTGTGGTAACCAACACCGTTTGTGCCACGCCCGTTAAATTCCGTCTCCTCATTAGTTACAAAGACAGAGGGAGCCTCACGTTGATAGAAGTCATTAGACTCGTCTGATGTGAGACAAAGTGGTATAGGATTCCCAAGCCATCTTCCCATAATCTCATCTTTATTCCAGAGACCCTGCGGTCATTTAATTCCTGGATTAAAGCACACTAATCCTTCAGATTATGGTGATAATGCATTCTTCACATCCTGCCTGGCAGCTGCTGTGTGCTTGAACACAAATGCTCATTCTGTGGGTCAGGGTGGCGGAAAACGACTTACAGTTAATTTTGAAGAAAAAATCCTTAGCAGAGGGATTAGGATCCAATTTAATCTAATTCTTATAGGGGAGCTTTAATGATTTGTAGGGTAAAGCATGGCAGAGCTCACAGTCACAGCACAATGTTAGCAACCACCTTCAATAAAAATGTAATACCAGTGACAATTCAATCCTAATTAGATGTATTATATATTCACTCTATTCTTTACCTGGGACTCTCAGTGAATTCACTGTTGTAATCTTGCAGGAACAACTGTCTGTGTTTTCAGTTTAAGAGGATTTAAACATTAGTGACTTACTTAGAACCGACTGAGCCTGAATGTGAAACATGACCAAAAGTATCTTTTATAGATTGCATGCACAGATTTGGTTACCTGTATATCAGCACAGATGAAGGAGTTTGAGGAAGGCAAAGATCCATATTTATTGAGAATCTTCTACTTAATGCATTTTAAGACTGTTAACCTTTTAAAGAGGAGTTCATAGCATTAACATCCCATTCAATTTCCTCTGAGTCGCCTCGTTTGAAATGTAACCTGTACAGTCCTTTGTGTAGAGTTTAACTCTGGAGCCTGCTTATTTTGGGCACAACATTTAATTAATTAAATAAAAGATTCTCAAAAAGTATTTTCAAACCTGAAGGAATACTTGTTATCCAAAATCAAGACCCTCTAAAATGCACAGACTTTACTGCTTTATTGCTGTGTGCTGTTCACTTAAATGATTTCAATAACATTGAGTGGGTTCACTGGAGCCAGATCTTTACCCAATGAGAATGACATTTACTTTTCCGTTTCAACTTTTGTGTTGTCCTGCCTTATCATTTAACTTTAAAATAACGTGAACAAAAGCAACTAGTCACAGTTGTTTTTGCTGGTAAATTGAATGAGTATTTTAGATCTGATTCAACTGCTAACAAGGGAATTCTGCCCATTTATGCAATTTATGCAACTTTTTACTGGGCCCTCACTGTAATTAAATAATGTGTCGTGATTAAATTGAAAATAAATAAATAAGAATTATATTATATATACTGTATATGTAAGTCATGTAAGAGATTCATCAAGGTTTATCAGAACCAGTGAATTTAAAAAAGCACTTTCTTTACATTTAAAGACTTGTTCAGGAAGTAGTCAGTTCCTCTGTTTTCCAGGTTTATAGTTTAATGTGTCTGATTTCTAACCACATGTTGGGTGTCTGGAATGATTCTCTCCTTGTGGTATTTCTTTCCACACAATATGCGGTGCAGTGACACAGTGAGCAGGAATTGAAAGACAATTAAAGGAGAAACTGGTAAATGAACATCAGACTTTGGAAGAAGTTTAATAAAACCTAGGCAATGTAGATTCCTGGGTGCCAGTTTACCTAGACCCCACCTGTTCAGAGTCCAGCCCCCCATGGTGCCACACACACAACACCTGAAACAAAACCAAAGACTCTGCAATGAACTCGGAGACGGGGGACATGTGTCTGAAGAGGCAGTGTACAATGGCATGTTTTAAAGAGACTGGGGAAGACCTCTGTGCTCTGGATTGACCTACAGTTCATCCTGGCCCATGTTGCCTTCTCTCATTGGACTCCAACGCCTCTTTTGAGAGGCAATTTTGGCACAGATCAGCCTTGGGGGTTTAGATGCATACAGTCTCTTTCTCTCTCTATGTTTTTCTCTCTGTAGCTCTCATATATATGCGCTCAGATGCACACCCTGATGTTTTATTTATTGATGTATTTATTTATTTTAACTATTTGAATTAGGTCTGAATATTATATATTATATATAATACTGAATATTTAACATCATTGCTCAGAATATGATATTCTTCTTTTGTGTGTTCTACAATTATATATCACATATGAACTGCAGGAGTTCAGTTATCCAGCTTTATTCCTCATTTGTTTCACACAGACAGTGTTTTGTAGTTTCAGAGCTTTTGTTGTCTCTCAGTGTGCTGTATTACCTGAAATATCAAGCGTTGACACAAATGGGCAAGAAGGAGGTAAGTGAGTTTAACCTGACCAACTTGGATACCTTCTTAAACAAACTGGAGAATGGAGTTGGACCCAGAATGTGACAGTGGAGCAGAACAATGGAGTGAAGTGAAGTGAAGCCGCCATGTTGTCGAGATCCTGTTTCCAGCCAAGAAGCAGCACAGGAAGCAGATCAGAGGAGCCAGGAATCCTGTTCCCGTTAAAAGGCCTCTCTTACATTTTCATTAAAGGTTCTGAATATATGCAGGAGCTGAAAGTCTAGTAGGTACGGCCATAGAGACACGAGGGAACTCAACAGAAGGAAGAGCATCCTCTGGGGTCCAATTGCTCGGCAATATTAACTGATGAGGCCGGGACTGAGCGGGGGTTCAGGAGACACATTGATTTTTCTGTCCTTTCTTCCTCGCATGGAAAAGTGAAATTTGAGCTACTATACATTCAAATACTCCGAACAAATGGTGGAATGAGCATTGAACAAAATAATTTATAATTAGACTCGCTGATGACTTTGACCCAGCTATGGTCTGTGCATATGGGAGCTAATCTTTAGAGATGTAATCTTGTTTGTCGAGCAGATCAGCTGTCCATTCTATTAATTAAAGTCACTCCACAGCCGGCCTGATCATATTCCTAAGTTAATAAAGAAATTAAACAGTGTTATCTGTATATCAAGTGTGATGGCTTAGTAATGCCAGTGTAAGTGCTCCCATGAATATCTCATTTAGCAGCGATAGGTAAAAGGAGAGTTAATGCTGCACTCTATATAACAGGATGATTCCATCCTAAGTTTCCGTTGAAATAACTTGACAGCCATTTGAATTTAACAAAGGAAATAATGGGGACCCCAAAGACATGTTAAAAGAGAAAATATCCATTGAAAATAAACAAAAAAGCACTAGATCGATTATTCTATTTCTTCCCCATCTTCACTGCTCAGGACCAAAGTCTTACTGGAATGGCATTCATTTAAAATATGTTCAGTTATTTTGGATGTTGTACTTCCACTTTGGAAGCCTGCCACTTTTTATTATGTACTCAATTTAATAATGTAATAGGGTTTGAATAATTAATCAGAATACAAAGCGAGAAGCCAGATTTTATTTACTTATTTATTTCTACATCAATTTGCAGCTGAAATAGTGTGTGAACTTCAGGAATGGTACCATAACTCAGTGTAGGAAAGATACTGAATTACTCTGACGGAGCCTTCTGTGTTTACATGCTTCACAGGAAGAGTTTTATTATCTATCTTTTACTTCCAGTTCCGCTATTGACTTCTCCCCCCCGGTTAAGGGAGAGGTCTTAAGATTCAATTCACTGAGGTTATCTAGAAGAAAAATGTATCAATCTAAAAAACTAAGCTTCCTCTCCGTGCAGTTCAATAAAATGCTGCTTGTGTCTCTGCCGACCAAAGTCAGCCTTGGTTTATGCATTTGTTCTCCTTTTGAATATTTTGTTTGAATATTCAAATTGAAATGGGTATCAGCCTGTAAACAACAGATTATTTTTTTAAGCATTAGTGCCCCCAGAAAATAAGAGTCAAAACCCAATGGTTCAGGTATGTTTTAAATTAGTCAGATCAGTTGTACCATGGTATTATATAGGTACCTGTCAAGAAGATGATCACCAGACACGTTGAGTAGTGATATGACATGGAAGAATAACCTCCACAAAAAAACAAACACAGAGCTTGATCTCAGCATTTTGCATTATTGAATGAAGCTTCAACACAAAACAAATCAAACATTTTTTTAATGATGGGTAATAAACTACTTATTTCTAAGAACAGAACACAAACACAACTCTTAAGTCACTCTTTTTTTCTGCAAATGAAAATAAATTGCTTGAGAGCTTTTTTTAATTTGTTTTCTGTCAAGGGACAGCTCTCCTTCTTTCTTTTTTTTTCATTTATCATCCCAGAATTGCTGTTGATGCCCATCAAAAGATCTGCTTGTCATGTCCGCTTGACGCCCGTGTGGCAGTCTCACCGCTGTGGGAAAAAGCCTTCATTATATACTGACGAAGAAGACTCATACTGTCTCAAAAGTCAGGACAGATTAAATCAAGGTGGAAGCTGCAGCATGTCAGTTCGCCACTGCTTCCATTTCAGTCACGCAGACAACAGTGTGAGGACTTACTGGAGGAGTCTTTTGACCTTTTTGCGAACTCAGTTCTTCCTTAACATTGGTCTCCTCTGGCTGCCCTGTAAACTAAGCCACATTCACCTTTAGGTTAGATTAAAAGGGAAAAGGGATTCCCCTGATTATCTGCTTATTAGATTTCTTTTGTGTGCAGTTTCTGGGAGGGAAACTTCAATGAAAGTCAGCTGGCGCCCACTGTCTGCTAAGTGCAGGTTTTAAGAGAGTTTATTTATTTATTTATTGATTTATTTATTTGTATTTTATTGTTTTGAATCTCCTCAAGCTCCTCACCACAAAGGAATTGTATTTGATGTTGTTTTCCTCCTTCTTGTGGATTTATTGACAATGAAGGCTGAGTTGAAATAGTGAAGTGCCTGAAGACAGCGCAGAGTCTGTGCTCAACTCTGGGCTTTGGTGTCATCCTGTAGGAGAGTGGCAGGCATGAGATTATCATAAGTATTGCACAAAAACCCTTTAATGCCTAAATGTCATAAGCATCATCTGCTTTTGGAACAGGAAATATGTTAAATAAATAAATAAATAAATAAATGTGTTTTAATATAGAAAAGCAGCAGCATTTTGGAGGCCAAAGTGCGTTGAGATCAATGTTGGACAGCAGGTGTCCTGCTGGTGTGAAGAGAGATGCTGTTGCAGTAGAACTGTAGCAGCCGACCCAGTTGAACTCGTATTATCATTCATTCAACTGAGGACTTTCACTGCCCAAATCCACAGGTTTTGGATAGTCAAATACCCCTGGATTCATTTCCATGTCTTGTCCACTGCATCAGGATGGGACAAAAGCAGAAGACATCTTGTAATCGAGGCACAGCTCCAGTGGAATGTGAGAAACACTGTCAGTACTGTACGGTACATGCCTCTCCAGATTGGCTGTGGAGTAATAATATCAGTGAATGCTAATAATTTTGCCCTGCTAATATGACAGGGTTTTGCTACTTTTGCTCTTGTCTCTCTTCCCATTCCTAATCACAGCCCTAATTTATGTTCATTTTTTTGAAGTCTTTTTTGTATCAAAAGGCAGTTTTACAGCTCGAGTGAGATCTTAGTTAATCCCAGCTGTAATGCCCTTTAAGTAAATTACATCAAAGTGGATTATTCATGTGCAGCACATACAGTTTGTCGAGGCTGCTCAGTGCAGTTTGCCACGAGTCATACAACATGTTCAGGGGTGTTGTGTGTGTCACAGTCAGCCTTCAAATTGACAATATGATTTCAGTTAATCTATTGCCATTCAAGAGAGGGATGTCCAAACTGATATTGATATCAACCAGAAACTGACCACTGAGTGAAAATGTCAGTATATAAATCTTGATTTTAGGATTTTTCAGGTCAAAGTGCAACACAACAATTCTGCAGTTTTATTAAGGGATATATCTTTTGAAAGTACCCTGTTTCTTGCGTTATCTGACCTATATACATTCCCTCCATAATTAAATCAATACATACATACATAAACTAATCAATTAACAAAGTGGTCTATGCTCCAAAACAATTAGTCACTTCAAAGAAAATGCTTATTCAGAAAATTATTTGAAATTATTATTACACAATTGTGTTGCCACTACATTTATGCAACAATTAAATGACTTTGGATAAGGGGCATAGTTTTACATTGAGTGGATTTGCACATTTGCACATTTGTTGTTTTCTTATAAGGAGCGATCCAACAGCTTGTGATGAATTGGTGAGCTATTCTGGTGCTGTGCAAACGGAGCTGTTGTTGAGTAACTGACTGTGCTCAAGGCGTGAGGAGAGCAGCACAATAAAAACACTACATTAAGGCCTAAAAGCAGCTGCAATCTGTGTTGTCAGAATGCAGAGCTAAAGGTCTGTCTGTTACAGAATAAACGTGCTTTTCTGCAAGAAGAACATAGGCGATAAGTTAGCAGAAGGTCAGTGTGTGTTACAATTTACAGATTAGAAATGCCTTCCTGAATATAAAAATATTACCATATGCCTTTAACAAAATACTTCTATCATTAATATTTAATATGTCATTCAGCATCTCTCTCTCCCTTTTAGCATTGTGAGATGCTCCTCTAAAGCAGAGAGCAAAGAACAAACAGCAGAGAACAAATAACCGATTGTACTTACTATACAAGTATGAGAGAGAAGGAAATACATTACAACCTTTTGAATCTGAGTGAAATAAAAATATGTTATGCTCTTTACATCGAACAAGGGAGGCAACTGAAGCCACGAAAGATATTCCTGCCTCACAGCATTTTAAAGCACAATAGGCAGTGTCATCACAGAGAGTCAGACAGACAGGGTCTCCCACCAGCCACACAAGAGGAAACAGGAGCTCTTCACAACCCTTTTGCACAGCATCTTATTAAAACACTGACAGTCACATCGTCCATTTGCTTTTAAAGCCAGAATCCAGAATATAGGTTATAGGATAAAGCTTAATCATAGTGTAAGATGCATTTCTTTACTCCCTTTAACCTTTTGCCTTTTTACCTATTTTTAAGCAAACTTGCATTTCTCTCTGCTTACTGCTTTTAAATATTTTACTTCTTCTAAGTCTTTTTTTCTGAACTGTGTTTGTGTGACCTTGCTTATAAAAGTTCAGTGTGACCCATTGTGTAGATGCAAACATCTAGCACTGAGTCCTGTACATTTAAATTGTATAAATTGGTTGTATTAATCTTCTGTATTACACTACTTTTGTCTTTAATGTACCTTTTATTCTGAACAGAGGCGCAATAATACACCCCCAACACAAACCATGTTAATAGTGTAATGAGGCGAGGGGCCCGGTCTTTGATCACTGTTATGTGACAGCGCAGTCGGGTCTGAGTGGATCAGAACTGTGGACAGCGCAGCCGGCTCTCTGTGGATCAGGACTGCGGACAGCCCAGCCGGGTCTGAGTGGATCAGGACCGCGGACAGCGCAGCCGGCTCTCTGTGGATCAGGACCAGGGACAGCGCAGTGGGGGAAACAAACTCACAGTACAGAGCAGACACACCTGCCCTGGATTAAGAGTCACCCAGACTGAGACAGGTGCAGCTGCTCAGTGAGACGGCTGTTTAACCCCACCCTGCGTTTTCTCTTTGTTTTAGTAGTTGGTGGCTAGTGTCAAGATGAGGAGCAATTGGAAGGCCATGAACAAACTGACTGGATTGATTATTGGAGGAAGGATTGGACTGGCTGAGGACTCTGAGAGGAGTTTGGATTGTTTTGGATCACTACAACCCTGGTAACGACCCCTGGAAAATCCATTGGCCACAAGACCCCAGCAGACCATCCCTGCTACAGTTAGTGCTTCCACAAGGAGTTACGTTTTGTTTTGCTTTTCACTTTTCAGAATGGAAACAAATAAAATAGCCTATGGTCTGCTTTACACTATCCCTCTTCCTGAGTCCTGTGTTTTGACTCTTTACAATAGACAATGTCATGATAAATGTCTGTAAGCTACTTGGGGATCATTCCAGTATATTAATTAGCAACTATTTTTGTTAAATTAGAATTATATGCATTCCTGTAAAAGATAAATGCATAAATCCAAACATTTTGTTACCAGCCTAAGCTGCACTGTGTGCTCTAGTAAAGCTCTTGTTTATAATAGTTTGATATACATTTAATGAATGTCAGGTACTTAAACAGTGCTTTTGTGTTGTGTGTCTGTATTTGTATCATTTTTTTTTTTATGCAGTGTACGTTAAAACCCTTCAGCCATATATCCTGGTCTAGAACTGATCGTTGTTCAGTTTCTATAAAAAAGGAATGTACCAGGTTTACCCCAAACCCATGTCTTTGCTGAATATCACTAATAAGTTGTTGGAAAAGTGAGATTTTAAGAACAGGTGAACTTGAACTAAAGTAAATCTGATTTATATTATTGATCAGTACTAAGAATTGTTACTTTGCAGATATATTTCTTTGCCAAACATTCCACCATTTTGTGATAATCCCCAAAGACCCAGAGATCCCAGTTTGAGAACCAGAGTCCCAGACAATTCTAGAAAATGTCAATGGAGAGTCAGTGTGAGATTGTATGCTTTAACTTTCTCTGTCTTACTTGTCGATATTTTTTCACTGGCTAGCCAGGCAGCAGCCTTTTCCTCCTCCTCCTCCCAGCTAAATGAACTGAAAGTCACATTGGAATTCAATAACAGTGAAAGCAAATTAGCTCACTGGCCAAGTCAAGCACTAATTACAGGACCCACAGATCTTACTCAACCATGTCCTGTCTGTAGAGAAACAAAGTAAATTTAAATATATATAAAAAGATCTATTCAAGTGCTCCTCTAAATCTACTTGACCAAAAATGCACTAAGCGGAGGCTGTAAATAGGTCAATAACCATCAGGTCCTGGCACACAATGTACAGATTACTATCAAACGCAAGCAAAGTTTTTTTCCAGGAATTTGTCTCACATTGGTCAAGATACAGTTCCAGTAATGTGCAATCATTACATTATTTATGGTTTGTTAACCACTGAAGCCTCTGGAGTGATTGGGGGAGATTTGGTTACGAGTGATTGGGGGAGACTTGGGCTGATCCACATACACCTTCATTCCAACAGTGCTGTGATAAAATATCTGAACAGTTTTTCTTGAATAACAGAAAACAATATTTCCTTACTATTATCATGATTATGTAGCATTTGCTTGTCATACTGTGAACTGGAGCTCTGATTTTATGATTAACCCAACAACAAGAAAAGCATTGGAATTGAAAGTATCTGAAGATCCTTTGTCTGTAGGTGACGGTGCTTTGCGGTGAAGCTGCAATTGTGTAACTGCACACAAAGCAAGGTGATCAGGGAATATGTGTGACTCTGACTATGGCATTATGTGGCAGAACAATGGAATTATTTGAACAACACAGTTTGAAGCAGAATTACTGTACAAAGTTAAATCCATCTGCCACAAAAGCAGTGTGGGGAGATATTGATTATTGTAACATTATTATTATTATTATTATTATTATTATTTAGGATACAGGCTTTAGGACCATTTATTAGTAATAACAATAAGAATAATAGTTATAACTATGTATTAAGATAGAATGGACCACGATGGGACAGCACAAGGATGGAAGGGTACATGCATTAGCCTGTTATAGGGACCTGACAGAGGTACCAGATGTATGAGGAGGTTGAAATTAGATTTAAAAATACAGATATCTGCTCAAATGGCTGTAAATCTGCTGAACCAATTGGAAATCTGATTGGTTATCAAACATGTAATTGACTGTGGATGGGATTATGGGGGGTATCAATCGATTATACAGTGAGGGAAAAAAGTATTTGATCCCCTGCTGATTTTGTACGTTTGCCCACTGACAAAGAAATGATCAGTCTATAATTTTAATGGTAGGTGTATTTTAACAGTGAGAGACAGAATAACAACAAAAAAGTTATAAATTGATTTGCATGTTAATGAGGGAAATAAGTATTTGACCCCTTCAACTTAGTACTTGGTGGCAAAACCCTTGTTGGCAATCACAGAGGTCAGACGTTTCTTGTAGTTGGCCACCAGGTTTGCACACATCTCAGGAGGGATTTTGTCCCACTCCTCTTTGCAGATCCTCTCCAAGTCATTAAGGTTTCGAGGCTGACGTTTGGCAACTCAAACCTTCAGGTCCCTCCACAGATTTTCTATGGGATTAAGGTCTGGAGACTGGCTAGGCCACTCCAGGACCTTAATGTGCTTCTTCTTGAGCCACTCCTTTGTTGCCTTGGCTGTGTGTTTTGGGTCATTGTCATGCTGGAATACCATCCACGACCCATTTTCAATGCCCTGGCTGAGGGAAGGAGGTTCTCACCCAAGATTTGACGGTACATCGGCCCTTTGATGCGGTGCAGTTGTCCTGCCCTTAGCAGAAAAACACCCCCAAAGCATAATGTTTCCACCTCCATGTTTGACGGTGGGGATGGTGTTCTTGGGGTCATTCCTCCTCCTCCAAACATGGCGAGTTGAGTTGATGCCAAAGAGCTCAATTTTGGTCTCATATGACCACAACACTTTCACCCAGTTCTCCTCTGAATCATTCAGATGTTGGCAAACTTCAGACGGGCCTGTACATGTGCTTTCTTGAGCAGGGGGGCCTTGCGGGCGCTGCAGGATTTCAGTCCTTCACGGCGTAGTGTGTTACCAATTCTTGGTGACTATGGTCCCAGCTGCCTTGAGATCATTAACAAGATCCTCCCATGTAGTTCTGGGCTGATTCCTCACCGTTCTCATGATCATTTTGGTCTTGGCCATGGTGGAGAGTTTGGAATCTGATTGATTGATTGATTGATTGATTGCTTCTGTGGACAGGTGTCTTTTATACAGGTAACGAGCTGAGATTAGGAGCACTCCCTTTAAGAGAGTTCTCCTAATCTCAGGTCGTTACCTGCATAAAAGACACCTGGGAGCCAGAAATCTTGCTGATTGATAGGGGATCAAATACTTATTTCACTCATTAACATGCAAATCAATTCATAACTTTTTTGAAATGCATTTTTCTGGATTTATTTGTTGTTATTCTGTCTCTCACTGTTAAAATACACCCACCATTAAAATTATAGACTGATCATTTCTTTGTCAGTGGGCAAACGTACAAAATCAGCAGGGGATCAAATACTTTTTTCCCTCACTGTAAATCAATATCAAATGGAAATTATGCTTAAGGCATTCAAGACAGAAAACGGTTGTCTCAATCTGGAACAAACTCCCCAGCGATGTGGCTGAAGAGACAATTTGGGAACATTCAAAAACAGACTGGATAGGATCCTTGGATCACACAGTTATTAATGGACACCAAATGAGCACGATGGGGTGAATGGGCTCCTCTCGACTGGACACTTTTTTTCTGTTCTAATAATTATTGATAATATCCATTCAAAACAGCACAAGCCAGGTACTAGGCGTCTGGCTGAATCACTATGAAGTTGTGCAAGAACTGTGGGATGATTAAGTGATTGTGCCAACACAATTATAATAATAATAAAGATCTTAAAAGAAAGCAAGCAAGCTCTCACATGCAGACTAAAACTCTCAATTAAATTGTCCTTTGATGTTTTCGTCTTTGAACTGGCAGGTACATATGATCAACATGACCGCGTGACCCACTTACCTCTGATTTGTATCATCTGCCTCATGTTCCTGAAACACAAACACCAAATGGAAAGCAGCCTGTGTGGGCATGGAGGCTCTCACTGCTGATTTATGACTTAGAGTATCGTCAGTTAAATTAAATAGCCCAGCAGTTTCAGAATATATATCAATGTATAGTCGTAATTAGTTACAGCTCTCTAACACCACTTTATAAATGCATTTCATTAAGATCAGCAGCTCTGCCTTAATAAGCAGTCAGCATTCAGTAATGTAATGGTACGTGCCGTTTCAACACACTTGACGAGGACAGGACAATGAGAGAAACACACAGAAAAGAGCAATATGCGATCAGACCAGTGTAAATAAACACACACATTCCAGGTGCTAATTTCAGAGTCCCTGTAGGCTGTTGATATGTTTGTTTGATTAACATCATCAGAGGTGTGTGTGATAGTATGGTGAGATCTACTGTGGTGGTTAATGTTATATGAATCTTGCCCCCTGTGTCTTCTGAGACATCCTTTATCCGTTTGGCACTTGGTTTGCCCTTTACATGTTTCTAATCGGTAACCCTAAAGGTATGCATAATTAGATAAGGGCCAGGGAAGGGTTTGGAGGACTCTCTCTGACCAGGAGAGCTGCTGTATTTCTGATAACAAGAAAGCTTTACCTTTGTGTGTAGCTTAATAAATCGTAACCCCTCCCTTAAAGATAATCACATCAGCGCGGCTGTTATAGTTTTACTGCCACAGTTAGACCTCACACTCAAACGCCCGTCCATCATATGGAGGAGAGAACAGCGATGTGGCACCAGTAGGCTTCGGTCAAATGAACAGCATGGTGAGGCTTGACTCCATATTCAATAGGGAAGGTTGCTGTGTGGCCGTTGTGTGACCTCAGTCAAGATGTCAGAAAGGGAATGAAAAACAATAAAATCAACATTAAAATCTTTAAAGTACATTTGCAAATCAAGGGATAAAGTAATTGTACAGAAAATAAAAGGCCAAGCTTGCTTAAGGGCTGTAAAGAACAAAATGAAGCACGCGGTGGGAATTAGGATTATAAATAATGTTCACATCTTTGAGATCTTGTTTTGTTTTTTCCTTCTTATAATTATGAAAAAGGTACTTTGGCAGTTTGTGTCCTGCCTTCTGATATTTTCTAACTGAGTATTTATGTATTAATTTATGTATTTGTTTGTTAGTGTGTTTATTTAATTAATTTGTTTTAATCCTCGGTGTTGGGTTAATGGGTGAGGATTATGTATCATATGCAGGTCCGCAGGGAGGCTTTTAAACCGGCAGTACTTCAAACAGTACTTTCTGTAAGCCATGTAATATCTGTGCATGATTAATCCGCTGTCTCGGCAGGGGTACAGAGGTCATTCCAGTGAATGTGGCGATGAGTTAATTCATTTATATTTCAAAACGTTTGCCTCTGACGGCTCAGATTCCAGCGAGTTCTCGTTCCCGAGTGAATGATTTCCTGGAAGTCTGGGTTAAACTCCGTCTCCGTTAATCTCTATGCGCTCGTGCTGAAAGGCAGGCAAGACAAAGAGCCAGTCGTGTCCCACACAAAACTCCAGTCATTTCACTAATCGATAAAAACAGATTTAATATTGTAGCGAGCCAGGCTGACTAGCACTTTTGTGTTTTGGTAACGTGCAAAAAGCCTGTATACCCGGGAAGTAATCAAGACTCATGACTAATTTAAAAATACTAGTAGAGTAGTTCTGATGTTAAGATAAAAAGCGAAGACATTTGCATGATATCAGTGAGTGCTTTTCTAAAAACAGCCTATCGAGTGTCATGATGCTATGAACAGGCTTGTCACCACAACAATAACACTAATAAGCTAACATGATTTCAAACCTTGTCATTCTTTTTCAAAGGTGTTTTGGTATTTTTGTTTTCTTAGGTTTCAGATCAACATACAAATGTGGTAAATTAAACAGATTGTTATGATTACCAGTCAAATCCAGACCAAGGGTAACCCATGACCGCAGAGTCAGCCCACAAGAGCCATGATGAATGGAAGGGCCAGCGGATTTGTGTCAGGAGATTGTTGTTCTTTAGGGTCCCATGTGAGCCAGAGCATTCTGCACAATGGGTCTTTGTCTTCTGGTGCAGAAGGAATTATCAACACAAGTTTCAACACCAGATTAGAAATGCACGGCCTTTACCCTATAACCACGTTAAACAAACAAGCTTAATTTTCTCCACTTTACTAAGTGCCTTTCTGCACATATGCTTAACTCTTGAGTCGAGAGACATTCTTTCTTTCCACCCCCTACATTCAGAGTTCACTGCCCTGCCCTCTGGTACCTGATTCAGGTTGCCAAAGATTAGGACAAATAGGTACAAATAATCATACATTCCCTTAGTCATCAATGTGTTAAATAGAATGCACCACAGATGGCATAAGTGCTTTTTATTACTACTAATTTGGGGTTTTGCTATGTTTGCTTTCTGTGTTTGGTGTGCTTGTGTTGAAGAAATTGTATTATATGACGTATGCCTTATGTTGTTGTTGTTTGATAACCTGTTGTTTTCTGTAGTAGGCTGCAAATCATTTGCCCTCCGGGACTAATAAATAAATACTGAAATACTGAAAAATATTGAAGGTACAACCCAAAGGGGAGGGGCCTATGACGTTGCCATC
The DNA here is from genome assembly GCF_036373705.1 of Amia ocellicauda. Taxonomy (NCBI): domain Eukaryota; kingdom Metazoa; phylum Chordata; class Actinopteri; order Amiiformes; family Amiidae; genus Amia; species Amia ocellicauda. Next base: position 631,958 of record NC_089871.1, on the reverse strand, counting down.
GGACCTCATTGAACAGGCCTCTCCTGCTTGTATAAAGACCCTCACACAGTGGGAAAACCATTCTTCGTTGAGAGCCTCCTGAATTCATGACCCGGACCACGGCTGTCGAGCTTTGCAGGGTCCTGCATTTTGCAGCATTCTGCGCCCACGGCCTCAGACAACATGCCTCAGACAAAATTATTTCAAATCACTAGCTTGAATTAAATTGGCATTGTAGAAATTTGCGTGACTCTCTGCACATCCTGCGCTATTCCGACTGGGTGCCACGTCCAGGAGGACACCTCTCTCAAGCCATAAGAAGGTACAGTCGGTGTTCTTGCTCTGGTGAGCAGTTGCTCCATACTGATTTTCAATTAAAAACCAGAACTTGACTAAACGGGACAACGAGGTTCATTGTCTGTTGCAGCTTTTCTCTCATGTAAATGGAAATTAGGAAGCGAAGAGAAGAACACCCTGAATGGTTGCCTGAATGAGTAGAAGTGACAGAAATAAGTGACACGCATGCTGTAATCCCCATCTCCCTCAAATCTTGATATCAGTCCATACACACGTCCCTCCCACTTCTCGAAATACTTTGTATTAATCTTTGTAATTGCCTGGTACATAAATGTCCCTAATTGGCATATCCATGGCAGTGCCTGGGACAGTGGGATTGGCTCGTAAACGTGGTTCTCGCCCACCCTGACCTTTGCCAATGACATGTAGTGATTAAGAAAATTAGCCCTGTATTAAATCACTGTCAGAGTTTCACTATTACAAATGAGCTCATTATCTGGACTGCTGAAACATGACCCCGCAGTCAGCACAGCTCACACAATTCCCTGCTTTACATACAATTGATTTTATTAATTTTACAGGAGAGAAGGAGAAATATACCTGGAGTGCTCAAGGGAGCTCAGAGGTTTTCCTTTTGTTAAACTCTCTCGGAAATACAGACGAGAAGCTCCCGTGCGTCGGTCTTTTTGGCACTTCAATAAACGTGCCGCTCCAGGGATTTACGTATGATGAAGCACTGTAATTACAATTTAAATGACAATGGTGGGCTTGTTTGAAGACTCAGGGAATATGCAGGGTAGGGTGTATCAGAGTTCATGGTCAGAAACAACCCACTGCAACATACATACAACACAATGGGAATATACAAAACCAAAAGTATAGTTATGTGCAATTGTTGTTATATGTAATGTGTGATTGAAATGGGCCTAAGTGGTAATAAGCAAACTCTTCAACCTCTTCAACCCTTCTCCTCCACTCCTCCCTCCATGTCCACTACTGGCCACCTTCCTGCTCTCCTCTGACTCTGAGCTGTCCTCTTGGCTCCGAGGCCACAAATGTGCCATGTGACCCTGGACCCTCTCTCCTCTCTCACCTGTCAGCAGACTGCTCCTGCTTTACTCCCCTTCATCTCCTCCCTACTCAGCACTGCCCTCCTCTCTGGCTGTTGCCCCTCTTACTCCACTTCTCAAGAAACCCACCCTTGACCCTACCTCTCTTCAGAACCAGCATCCTTCCTCCTTTCTCCCCTTCCTCTCTAAAACCCAGTTCATCTTCAGCTCATTTCTATCTGACCACCCAGTCCTTGACCCTGTGTGTTGCTCTGTGTCACTCCACTGAAACCATTCTCCTCCCGGTCACCGACTCCCTACTCCTGCTGCCTCCCTCTCCTCTGTCCTGTCCCTCCTCCACCTCCCTGTAGCCTCTGACATGGTCGATCACGCTTGCCTGGTTCTCTTCGTACCTCACTGGCCGTGCCTTCAGGTGACATGGTGTGAGTCTTGGAGTCACCCTCAATCCAGCACATCTCCACATCTCGACTGCTTCTCTGGCGCTCTCTCTCTCCCTCGATGTATGGGGCGCCAGATGTAAAGCTATGCACACTTTAAAAATATTCTTTCTTTTCGCCATTTTGTTCTATGGGTTTGATATTTGGATACTGAGGAGTTGTATTTTTTTTTTTTTTTTAACCTTGACTGTCGGGCACCTCTCTGCAGATGGTGTGAATGTGTGTGTTTGTGCTTTTACTGACACTATTAAGAACATAAGAAACATAAGAATAAACATTCGCCCCATCGTGCTCGTTTGGTGTCCATTAATAACTCAGTGATCCAAGGATCCTATCCAGTCTGTTTTTGAATGTTCCCAAATTGTCTCTTCAGCCACATCGCTGGGGAGTTTGTTCAGATTGTGACGCCTCTCTCTGTGAAGAAGTGTCTCCTGTTTTCTGTCTTGAATGCCTTGAAGCCCAATTTCCATTTGTGTCACCAGGTGCGTGTGTCCCTGCTGATCTGGAAAAGCTCCTCTGGTTTGATGTGGTCGATGCCTTTCATGATTTTGGGGACTTGATTCAAGTCCACATGTAGTCTCCTCAGTTCCAGGGTGAGAAGGTTCAGTTACCTCAGTCTCTCCGATTAGGACATAAAAACTAGTCCTATTGATTGTAGGACTTCTGCCTGGACTTTCCTTGTCTTTCTTTTCTTCCTCCCCCCTCTGAACACAGGTCTTGCACAATACAAGTTTGTACCAGCCCTTCCTGTTTAATAAAGGTGGTGGCAACTCGCACACTACCTGGTTTACATACCCGTATTTAATCCAGTGATCCAGTGAGCCTTGGTTTGCTTCCACTTTCTATATTACATATAGGGGGAAGATGCGGTGTATTAGAAACATAATTAATCATGGCCACAAGACAATGTGACAATATAGTCCATTATCTAAACCTCTCACTTTCTTTGATTTATGTTTCTTTTTTCTTAAATGGCTGAAGTTTTTCGGCCGCCGTTAATTTTCTCTTATCTGTTACAACAATAGTCTCTGCCTCTCCCTGCTACTATATTGGGGCCAGTGTTTGTTTTGCCCTGTATCTTTTGTGTAAATAACTACGGTGGAAACAATAAACAGTTTGGGAATCACCCATCCATTTAAATACAGACCAGGACTTGTGTGTTTATGCAAATGGTAAAGAAAGCATTTATGTTCCGTCAACCCTTTAACTTTTCACTAAAACAATGAAAAGTTTCAAATGTAAGGTTATCAGTTATTTTGCTTTAGCAGTATTTATTTCTGATTAATCCACACATGGAGAACCTTGATCTAGATCATTTAAAAGTACTATTAAAATGTTGATTTGACGGTGCTTTGACATTCAAATGTGTTTTTCTCCCCCTAGAACGGTTCATATTAATCTTGGTCTTTTTTTCTGCAATAGTTTTGGCCTTTTGCTCTCTGTGTTCAACTGCTTTTGTTTCAGATAAAGAGTTCTCCCTGTGGTCAAATTAATTTTGAAAGGCATTGGGATTATTAATTGAAACAAAACCAGAGATATGCAGAGTCTAGGTCAATGTTGGCCCGGGGTGGGGGGAGGAAAAAGAAACAGCGTGACAAATGGCAACAAATGAGTATCTTTGGGCTCGGGATTCTCAGAGAGCAGCTAATTAACTATGGGTTGTTAGAAGACATACGGAACAGCCCTGAAGATCTGGAGCTGTTATAAATTGGTACAAGGATAGGAGAACAGAGGATGTTGTCAGAAAGGGCCAGAGATCACAGTGGCGAGATAGGAGAATGGAAAACACTTCAGGTGAGAGCAACCAGCACTTTAATCTCATGCCTGACAAGTCACAGCGATGTTTGTGAAAAGGCACGGTGGGGTTAGAGCTGGCTTTGAATTGGAAGCGGATTTCTCTCTGTGAAGCAGATGAATGCAATGTATTTACAACATCCCTGCTTTCTTTTTCTTAATGTTTCAATATGATTTTTGACCCCCTCTTTTCTGTCCTACCTTGTGTTTACTATCAGTTACATAAAGAAGGCATTCAAATATGCTGAGATCTACTTCTACTGTAGTTCTGGTACTTGTGTGTCATTAACATCTTCAAACCCAGGAAAGTTTACAAATGAGGAACTGCCTTTCAGTCTTGCTGGGTTGGTGGTAAGTAGGCAGCTGATGAAAGGAGCTCATCAAGCGTGTTGTGAAGGATCCTAGCGAATCACCATTTACAGCTTGGCTTGGGAGTGCCTTAACTACCCTCTTGTAACGATGGCCCTGCTGTTTCTCTACAGCTTAATTAAATGTGAAGGGTTTTCAAGTGCATCCATTTGCGGTACCGTCAAGATTGAAACTGCTTGTTAGTAATATGACCTTGGCGTGCTCCTTGAGAACGCTGAGAACTAAATACCGATATTAGAATAAAGATAAAATTGTATACATATAGAAATATATAATTGTGTATATTTCATTTATAAATACATATATGCAGGTGAGTGTTTGTGTGTATGATTCAGGTCAGACTTGTGCAGAATTGCACATGCAGTGGCTTACCCATGGTGAACTGGAATTCAGTTTATATTTGGAAGAGAAACATTCTCTCAGTTTACTAAAGCACTGAACTGTCTTTGAAACTGTGGCTTTACCAAAGATGACTGAACATCTTTGACATTTACTGCACTTCTCAGGCGTTTAAAATGTGTTGTTCAAGCACCTATTGGAGCGACTCGTGCACACTGTGTGTTTCTCATGGTGAAGTCACAGAAATACCATGTATGTCTTGTATGTTAATCAGTTCCACCGCTGTCCACCTCTTCTCTGCTGTACATTCCTCTGATACAGGGGTGTGTTGCAGCCCCTGCGTCTCAGATGTGATTCACATCTCTTTCATCTCTTTCTTGCAAAAAAAGAAAAGTGCGATGTGTTCTGCTACATTCTTTAATTACTCCAGTTAATTAGAACAAAATTGAGAGCTCTGACACTAACCAGCTTGGTTTGCCTGCCTCTCCTTCATTACTTCTGACAGCAACAAACACCTGTGGTACGGCACGGCCCCGTGGGGAGCACGCCGCTGTGAAGATTGTTTCTGCTGAGAAAGGTGTAAACTTCTCTCAGCTACATGATGGGGGTAGACAAGACATAGGAGGAGAAATAAACTAAATCTTCATCACACATAGGGTTTCAAATAATCACCCAGTTGTTGTGTTTGAGTAAATGTATATGTATGTGTGTTTATACAGAGAGACAGAGAGGGAAACGCAGCCCAATATATTATACCAGCGCTTTGAACTGTATTTATAATGCTAGAAGGCATTCTACAGATATACACTCAGCTAAAGGATTATTAGGAACACCTGTTCAATTTCTCATTAATGCAATTATCTAACCAACCAATCACATGGCAGTTGCTTCAATGCATTTAGGGGTGTGGTCCTGGTCAAGACAATCTCCTGAACTCCAAACTGAATGTCTGAATGGGAAAGAAAGGTGATTTAAGCAATTTTGAGCGTGGCATGGTTGTTGGTGCCAGACAGGCCGGTCTGAGTATTTCACAATCTGCTCAGTTACTGGGATTTTCACGCACAACCATTTCTAGGGTTTACAAAGAATGGTGTGAAAAGGGAAAAACATCCAGTATGCGGCAGTCCTGTGGGCGAAAATGCCTTGTTGATGCTAGAGGTCAGAGGAGAATGGGCCGACTGATTCAAGCTGATAGAAGAGCAACTTTGACTGAAATAACCACTTGTTACAACCGAGGTATGCAGCAAAGCATTTGTGAAGCCACAACACGTACAACCTTGAGGCGGATGGGCTACAACAGCAGAAGACCCCACCGGGTACCACTCATCTCCACTAAAAATAGGAAAAAGAGGCTACAATTTGCACAAGCTCAACAAAATTGGACAGTTGAAGACTGGAAAAATGTTGCCTGGTCTGATGAGTCTCGATTTCTGTTGAGACATTCAGATGGTAGAGTCAGAATTTGGTGTAAACAGAATGAGAACATGGATCCATCATGCCTTGTTACCACTGTGCAGGCTGGTGGTGGTGGTGTAATGGTGTGGGGGATGTTTTCTTGGCACACTTTAGGCCCCTTAGTGCCAATTGGGCATCGTTTAAATGCCACGGCCTACCTGAGCATTGTTTCTGACCATGTCCATCCCTTTATGACCACCATGTACCCATCCTCTGATAGCTACTTCCAGCAGGATAATGCACCATGCCACAAAGGTCGAATCATATCAAATTGGTTTCTTGAACATGACAATGAGTTCACTGTACTAAACTGGCCCCCACAGTCACCAGATCTCAACCCAATAGAGCATCTTTGGGATGTGGTGGAACGGGAGCTTCGTGCCCTGGATGTGCATCCCACAAATCTCCATCAACTGCAAGTTGCTATCCTATCAATATGGGCCAACATTTCTAAAGAATGCTTTCAGCACCTTGTTGAATCAATGCCACGTAGAATTAAGGCAGTTCTGAAGGTGAAAGGGGGTCAAACACAGTATTAGTATGGTGTTCCTAATAATCCTTTAGGTGAGTGTATAAGACAGTGTCCAGTCGAGAGGAGGACATTCGCCCCATCTTGCTCATTTAGTGTCCATTAACAACTAAGTGATCAAGGATCCTATCCAGTCTGTTTTTGAATGTTCCCAAATTGTCTCTTCAGCCACATCGCTGGGGAGTTTGTTCAGATTGTGACGCCTCTCTGTGTAAAGAAGTGTCTCCTGTTTTCTGTCTTGAATGCCTTGAAGCCCAATTTCCATTTGTGTCCCTGGGTACGTATCCCTGCTTATATAGCAGCACTGGTTGCCTATATGCACTCATTTTTACTTTCAATATTAACAAGTGTCTGCTCTTATTAACAAATTCAATGTTTTGATTGAAAATACATACTTGAGTGTCTATTTCAGATGCACAGTATAGTAACAGAGTGCAACAACAGGAACAAACTTGGTGTTTGAACTGGACACAGATTTGGATTTTGATTGATTGTGAGTGAATTATTGTGTTTATCTTAGTAGTTATGTGTTTAGTTAGGGACCTGTTATATGTGTAGTTTAGGCTCAAGAGGAGCTAGGGTCGCACTGTAACCCCTGTGTGTTTTCTGAGCCCCGCCTTACAGGACCCGGACACCAGGTATAACTCCCCCATGGTGCCGCGCTATATATATTGCTTAGAGGATGTAGACTTTCAGAAACCATCTCTCTGACTCAGAATGAGGGTCGGTTGTAAAGCTGCTGTTTGCAATAAACCTCTGCTTATCTCTTCCCAGTGCAGGACGGTAATGCGTTTGCCAGCGACTCTCCAGGGCTCAATGCAATCTCAGGGTTTACCCTGGTGTTTGCTGTGTTAATTAGTCCACACATGGAGTGATTGGATAATGAGTGCAAAGGAGCCCAGCTGAGGTTGCCCTGCCTCCTGTATGTCACGCTGCTCAGTTGGTGAGAGGCTGAAGACCGCCCGTTAAAGGGACAGTTATATCCTGTCCCGTCTGTTCAATGGCCATCCATTTAATTGATCATGATAAGCACTATATCAAGGTCATTTGATGTGACAACAGGGCTGTTTTGAATGTACAGTGGATTACAGCCTACAATACAGTTCGATTTCTTCTCAAACACACATGGGCAGCAGATATGGTGATAATCAAGGGAATAGATACACCTCTGAATGGAAGTTGAGGACCTACTTGAAGCGAGAAGAATAAAGCAAAGCACCAACATTTTCTGCTCAGAGAGCTGGATTGTCCAAACACAGATGTGGGGAATGCAGTCTGAATGCTAATACAGAGTTTAGAAAGCTTTTACCGGGGCAGGCAGTGCAGCTGTAGGGTCTGAGCTCTTCATAAGCTGATTTGAAAGAAAAAAATAATAACGTACAGCTCTGCAGAGGCTTCTGTCAGAAAGCTGGATTCAGTTTGTATTACAAAAAGATACAGTACAGAGGTGAAAGAACTGGGTTTAAAGGAATGTGATTCGTTCGGAAAGGGTTGTGGAGGAATCCACACAGGTGCGTCGTGAACGGTAAATGGGAGCCAGTAAAGTCTGAAACTGGTTACAAATACAACTGACTACAATTGTTTTCACGTCCATTGCAAATCTGTATCATGTCTGTTTAGTGGTAGATGAGTAGATTTGAATTCTTACTTACGCCAGCATCCACCCACCTCCTCAGGCTGCAGAACTGGCCCCTCTGTGGCTTTGTACTTTGTCTGCAGTTCCTTTTTCATCCTTCTCTTAGTTCCCCTCGCTGCACATTTGTCTTCTGCTTTAAACTTGAACATTTTTTGTAATGTTTGTTGCACCAACATTGGCAGTGCCCTCTACTTAACACCAGCGAAATTCAACCGCCTTCAATTTCACGCTGCGTTTTTTTAACTTCTGCACCATCCAACAACGTTGATGCATTACCATGACAGTTGGGATGTGTAACCTACTACAGAGCACCAGCTGGGACATGCATGTCAGTTCTTTCTCTGCGGTATGTGTATTAAGAGATGATGATAATGATTTTTAGTTTTTGATCTCATGCTTACTCTTTACAAACTGTTTGTATATGAACCACTAAAGTACAATTATAATACTATAGTACGACATAAATGCATTTAAAATGTGAGAATTTTAACTAGTATTTGTGTCCCGGCCCCCTTCAGCCCGGAGCCAGATTCAGATGTGTTATAAGGCCAGAGTGTCACGGTTTGGTTCCGGCTCAGCTCAGTGTTTGTTACTGGAAACACACGCATACCATTAGGGCCTGGAGCCGGGTACGCTAGTGTGCATCTGTGTCTGTTGCAAAGTGTAAATATGCTATACTGGTGATAACAAGAGCACTGAGATCAGACTTCTAGGCTGTGAGGTTCTGTCAGCAGACCAGAGAACATGACTGGACCTTTATAACACACCGCACAGTGCTGTATTTCACCATAGAAACATATCTGTGCCAATGGCCAGTCATGTCTAAAGTCATGTTTTTAAATACCTCACCAAGTGCCAGAGGGGTTCTCAGAATTGTACAATATGACCCTGCTTGTATTAATCTTGAAAATAATGTTTTGTTTCAGGGCAGAGGTATTAAAATAAAATATTTTGAAATAAAACATACCACCAAATGAAACGGCATAAGGAATAGTAGTTTGCTGACCTCCTATACAGATAGTGAGAGTCTTGGCTTGTACGCGTCTCCTGCCCTTATCAATGGCACGAAACTAAGCTATACAATCCTGGCTTCTTTCCCAGAATAAAGAGACTACACCATGGTGTAGTAACTGAAGTGGGGCGCAGTGTCGAGCACGAGACTTTGACTGGTGTTAATGGTAAGTGCCTCGTCTTTACTCAGGTCTCTGAGCACCGAGCAAATAATTATAGCAATCCGCTCCTATTTCAATATGAAGGATTTTTCTTCCAATCAGCCTCCCTACTTGCTCAGAGCTAATGGGGTTTTGAGCATTTAAAATGGAAAAGTGCAGCACGGTACTAAATCCTATAAAGGGATTTAACTCCCCTAAGAATCGCAAAACAGAAAAGAAACACAATGTACTCCAGATACGTCTAAAGGAACGAAGAGAAAAGAAAGTGCTAATTAAAAATCAAAACTATCAAGACAACCTGCTACATTTGCTCTTTTCTGAATAATTATAGATCCATTTTCTCATAGAATGTGCGGCACAATATTTCCTTATTCCTGTGCCAGCTGGGAGCAAGTGCTCGGTTCTAGATTACTCCGCTTACCCATCATAAAAAATGACCATCTGGGCAGATTTTGACAAGGACAGCTGATATCACACAGAATGCTGTACTGTGGGCTTTAATGCATCGTTCTGAGAACCCAGTTGCCTGTCTATCTGATTGCTTTTGCCTCTTTCACTAGTCTTAATGCTGAGCTCATTTCCAGGAATTTTTAGTTTTTCCTTTTTTTAAACAAACAAAATAAAAAAATATTTCTGCGGATTGGGGGGGATTTGAGGATGGGTCTGTGAGAGGCATAGGTGCATCCATAATTTGTGAATGTGTTTAAATGTGAACAAACCCCAAAAGAAAACTTTAACGACTTGCATCTTGTGTCCTAATTCTGTCAGTTCATGTGGCTGCCCTCCCTGACGGTAGAATTATTACATCTGCGTTTGCATTTGACGGCGATGCTAGTGCTTATTTCCACCAGGACATACCGAAGCACCAGGAATTTGTCTCTGGCAGAGGTTTCTGGAGTCCTGGAGAAATGACAAGGATGTCTCCTAACCCCCTCCTCATAAGATCATAAGATTTCTCTGAAAAAGGTGTGGAGTTAATTAATATTATAAGTCCCTGGCCCTAAGATTTAATTGCATTTTGTATCTTTCTGCTTAAAAGCATTGCTGATCTTATCTGTTTGGACTGCCCTGGGTCCATCTCTCCGAGGTGTAACACTAATGCTGACCCTGACTGCCAGCCCTCACCTTGGACACATTTCAATTGCACCTGGGTCAAATTACAATGGGGCTGATGAGTGTGTCGTGTCAGTAGAGGAAGTCTGTGATACCGAGAGACACAGCCAGCGCTTGGCGCTGCCAGACCTAGCCAACTGCAATTTTAGCAAGGTGTCAGGCAGCACAGATGCACAGGGCTCCTGTGACTGTGAAGTTTGGACTGTGAGTAAATGGAAGTGGCAGCTATTGTCCACGGGCCCCGGCGCATCCAGCACATGTGGCTTCAATATGTCTGTGGAAGCTCTGCGGATCCGCTCCTCCCCATCCGACCATGAGCAAGTAAAACAGAGACAGAGAAACATGGAAAAGACCAATGAACTAGTCACTTGGAGGGGACAATTTTCAATAATACTTCTGATGACATTGCATGGATGTCAGAATATTTTATTTGGTGGTTTAAAGCACAGAGAGCCAGGTTGTGATCAGTTTGAGTTTGAGAGAATTACATATAGATAATTTAAATAACCAAATGGATAGTAGTAGTAAACTACTATTACCTTACATCCAAATAATGTGGGGAAGCAATAAAAAAGGCAAACAGAGTGTTAGGGTATATTGTCAAAAGTGTAGAATTGAGAACAAGGGCAGTGATGTTCAGACTGTACAATGCACTAGTTAGAGCTCATCTGGATACTGTGGACAGTTCTGGGCTCCACACTTCAAGAAGGATATCGCTGCTCTAGAGGCAGTTCAGAGGAGAGCAACCAGACTTATTCCAGGTCTGAAGGGAATGTCCTACTGAGAGACTGAGGAACTGAACGTTTTCACCCTGGAACAGAGGAGACTACGTGGGGACTTGATCCAAGTCTTCAAAATCATGAAGGGCATCGACCACATCAAACCAGAGGAGCTTTTCCAGATCAGCAGGGACACACGCACCCGGGGACACAAATGGAAATTGGGCTTCAAGGCATTCGAGACAGAAAACAGGAGACACTTCTTCACACAGAGAGGCATCACAATCTGAACAAACTGCCCAGCGATGTGACTGAAGAGACAATTTGGGAACATTCAAAAACAGACTGGATAGGATCCTTGATCACTTCATTATTAATGGACACTAAACGAGCACGATGAGGCGAATGGTCTCCTCTCGTTTGGACACTGTCTTGTGTTCTTATGTACTGTTGCAAGAAAAAGCATGCCATGCCATGAGATGATACACATTCTCAGTTGTGCCTGTGTGTGTGAGTTGTATGTTGCCAGTGGATCTAGTGACATATCTCCATGTGCAACAATAGAGTATCAATATTATCTGAGCTCATAATGTGACCTGCTGCTAAGAGCTACCACAGACAAATATAGCTGCACCTTTCCGGGGAGAGATGGTATAAGTGGCAAGAAAGCAACAAGGGAAATAATATGCCATTAGTAAAAACCCTCAGAAAAGAAGTGCATAAATGTTACTCTGGGATGTTCGAAGAAGAATCCCTTTCTCACCATTTGGTCGCATTAAAAATAAATCTCCCTGCAAATCCCGAAAGCACTTTGAGAGGCCCCTCCATTTATTGTTTTCTGTTTATTTTTTTACTCCTCTCTTAGCCATGCTTGGGAAAGCACTTTTACCGATGTTAAAACACTTCCGTGACGTGTCCTCTGATCTCTCTGAGCAGGTGTGCCGGTCCATCGAGGGCTGTGTCTGTGTGCTGAGGTGATCCTGGGCATGAGTAGCAGATCTTCAACAAGAAAAGGTTTCATGGACAAAATCTTTATTTTTCTTAATATTTTTTCTACTAAGTGTGATAGTCCTTCAAAACTTCATAGGTGCTTCCCAGGTCTAATCGGACATTCAACAGAGGGACGATGAAAAGCTCCACCTGAGATTCTCTAGTTTTGGATCATAGTCTAATTCTGTGTTCATCTTGTCACAACAGACGTCTTCTTTTGAAAGATTAAAAAGGCTATTGTATAAGTACTGTTCCCTTCAGTGCGAATAGAAGCACAGACCCGTTTCTCAAATTAGCCATTATTGGCAGGATAGCACTTTGTTTGCTTGTCTAGTGGACTTAAATTTTCACCCAGCTGAGCATCATTAACTGTACTGTACATGCACTGTTATAAATCAATATCCTCATACAATTGTGATCTGCTCAGCTAATGCCAGACTCCATAAGGATAATTGTTGGGAAGAAGATACTAATCTCTCTGACAAGCTTGAAAAAGAGAGTTTTGACCTTTTTTCGTTATTAGTTTTCCTGGTATAAAATCAGTCATAATATTTGCATGAACACATTTTTCAAGACTTACGTTTCTGATTCTGACCAGTGACCTCAGACAGTCGCATTTTGAAAGAACAGGGCACTACAATTCGGTGTTGAATAGTTAAAAACAGTCTTGCACGCCTAAGAGTCCTCATAATGTGTCTCCTGTTTCTTTGACTCAATCACGTCCTTTACATGGTTTGGACACTCTGGAGAGATGAGGGCAATACACATGCATTTGCACATTTCACAAAACATTTTACTGTTTTAATATTTTAATATTCCTCCACCCTGATCGAACCGCTCCAGCAGTGAAACAGTAACACATGGCAGTTTTACTTACTGCCCTGGCACATAGTCAAGATAGCAAACTTGGGGACATTGTGAAGAGTACCGCAGAGATAGAATTTTAACTACTTTTCACATGATTTATTCATTTTCCAAGCTGCTGCTTTTAACCCAAGTGGCTGCAGCTATTCTTAATATTACTTTGCAAAGTCAGGCAGAAGGAGGCGTCGACACGCATCTGGAGTTTGGTGGTTGATCAATAGACTGGGATAATACAAAAATGGGGTCTCTTCATTCTCTGAAATGTAGGACGCTTCCCTATAATGCCAGAGAGGAAATCGGGGGATGTCATTAACCACAATGCGAGCATTTGAGTGACACATGGTCAAGCCATCAAAGCCTGGTCTTCACTGTTTCATAACATCATAAATGATCATCTCTCATTCGCAACCCAGGTAAAATGAGTCCGCAGGTGTGAAGGAGGATAGTTCAGAGGAAATATAACAGCATCATCATAGACACTCGCCTTTCATCTTGCTAATTTAAAATATCCTTCTGCTGTACAGGATTACCAACAATGTAATTTAGAACTGCTATTACTTGGTGAAGGTCCTGTACTTGGTCATGCTTATCTGTAATTACTTTATTTGACATGATCTTCTGTTTCACAGCCAGAGACGTGTTATTTTCAGGCTATGTTTTTTTAAACATTATTTTATTATTATGCAGTACATTTGCTTTACCTTGTGACAGTTAAAGATACAAACCAGGGAACAGAGCTTTACTTCACTATAGTTTGGGGGACAGTATGTCAAATAATCTTAAGAGCCTTGTCATACAAACCTTCAACGTGAAGGAGCCCAGCTTCTGTGGGCAAGTGGCCTCCCAAAAGCCAGTAGATGTAATTCACCTGCAGATCCCAGGAGTAAATTGGTGAGGACTTCAGCGGCACTGAGATGAGATCAACGGGAGTGAATTCCACTAGGTCTTGTTCGGTGCCTGAGGTAATTCCAATCCAAGTGATACTTTTTCTTTTTTCTAACATTTGTGAGCAAATGAAGCCATATTTCTGTCCCTCCCAAGGGTTTCTAGCCAGGGCTCTCGGTTTGACTTGACTGAGATTTACACCAGCAATGTCCCACACGTGAGACCTCAAACAATGGATTGCTGGGTAATCTCACCGTGCCGCGAGAGGGCACGAAACTGGGGATTTGAATTGAATTATAAAGGTTCACATAACTAGTGTGACCTTAGCTCACTGGTCTCTTTAATTAGTATCTTTTTTTTCTTAAGCAGAATTCACAATGAATTTCAGACCAGAAAAAGGACTACGCTTCCTGTTCAGGACTGTGATGCCAACCCCTCATGTTTGACGTTTCAGTTTCAGCCTTAATCCTGAGAGAAATCCTGTTCTGCTTTTTTGGAGAAAAGTACTGCAAATTAAAAGGAGAAATGGCGCATGTAGAAATGTACACAGTGTAGAAATGACTTTTGATTGTGCTGAGGTGGCAAACAATGGATATGATTCCATTGCTGGTTTTAAAAACATACATCTTACTTCACGGTTTAATAAAACAATAGGTAACGTGGGAACAAATACAAGTGACGTGGGATTCAACAGGAAAAGCAATGTGTGAGTTACATTACTAACTGTGCCACTAATTGGACAACATAATCGGTTTAAGAAAAACTAGCCCTGGCAGAAGGATGATGTTGAATGTAATTCTTCATGCTTTCTAATTAGTATGTCATACAGTGCCATGAGTTGGAAACAGAAAATAGCAATTATGCTAATTGAAAACTGCTTTCAAGTCACATGTACCCAACGTAGGTTTTTGACTTATCTAAGCACAGCACTGAAAATCCCATCACAATAATGACATCGTCAGTGCAGCACTGTGTTTAAATCCCAAACATCAGGCCTCAGAGTTTGATGACGCCATCTGCAGAAGCTTTGTCAGGGAAATATCAAACCAAGTTCCAACGCCAGAGGCGGTGGAGACTCTGCGGCTGAGAGGTACAGTGTGAAACCCCTGCGCCTCGCAGTGTGCCAGCACCACCTTGCACATTGTCTGTGCTGACAGATCTCAGGGCTGCTATATTTTTTCCAGATCCAACTCGTACAGCTGTTACAGTTTTTAACAGAGGCACCAATGGATTTGACCTTCCATTGAATGTGATGCCAACAGACAGAAATAACCAAGAAAACAAGACTGTGCTTCCAAGATATTCCAAAAAGGACCATTCAGGTTTTTTTTCTTTTCAAGCACAATCCAAACACATTCAGGAAACATGCCCAGATGTCTGTGAGGGATCTGCGGAGAGAAGCGTGAGAAGTGAAAGTCCTCATTTGTCATTGTGTATGTGTTTTCCTACCAGTGCTCATCAGATGCTGGGCAAACACGTCTCATTCTGACAAATTCATAGAATAGGTACGATACAATTGAAGTCTCTTTATCTGAATTTAAAAAAATAAAGAATCTGGGGGGTCTTTAAGCCGCTAACATGCAAATTGAAAGTAAAGCTTTCCACCATTTGTGTTGCATGCTCAATAAACCATTTCAACAAATGCATCCCTGTGCCAGCACCTGCTGTAGATTCCCCAGCACGTCGAATACATGCGAGACCATTGAGGCAGACGTTTTCTAACAAGCCTGCAGTGCAAGACTCGTCACTCGACTGTTCACTCATCTTTAGTTACTTTTCTTTATTCTCAAACAGCAGCAATGTATCCGACATGGTTCAAACAAACGCTGAATGATACTCAAGTTGTCTACTTATGTTCTGCTAACTGGGCAGCGGAAGTAAGCTCAGAGTATTGCAGTTCTTTAGAAACAGAAAGACATTTGTTTCTTTAATCATAGAAAATAATAATGAAGGCATGTTCATACACCACTTTGGTAATGACTAAAGGTCTACCTTAGGAATAGAAAACTGACAGTTCCATTACAAAAGCGTCTCATCAGAACGCATTGCTGCTGTCGTAACTTAAAGAGCTGTCAAAAACCATGAATGCAAATGGCTTCTCAACCTGTCAAAAGCCATTGTTGGGGGCCTGCAAACTAGAGAATGTCTGCTTAAGTCAATTAGAGAAGAAAAGTAGCAAACCTGACTGGTATTCTGTCATTATAATAGAAACGTCTGTCTGACATTTCACATATTCCTTTTGGCAAAATTGTTGTGCTTTTTACCGCATTCTGCAATCTACCAACCTGGATCTGCCTGTTATTTAAACACATTCCTCTTGTCCCATCTCTCAATCTTATCATGTAGTTTGCATCATAAACAATATGCACTAGCTTATTGGTCTCCCGCAATACACTTCATTGATATTGCATTTATAGCAACAGTTAGTGGTCAATCCCTAATAAAATAAATCCCAGTGCAAGAGCATCCCTCACCTCTTCCCTGGAAAAAGCAATGCTCAGCCTTGCACTTACATCCAAGCTCTTTGAAAAGGTTATCACTTGGGCCACTCAACTCTATTCAGTGTCTGTAATGGCTTGTTTGACACGCAATGTGCTTAAGCAGCCTGTAATGTTGAATATTTCCAGAAGTCCTGTGAATGTTTCTACTGAATTAACTATAACAGGGTAGCTGGGAATGGTTCAACGTATTCACGAAAGACCCCCCTGATGTTACTGTAAATATATCTTCTTTGTAATAAAGAGCAGGTGACCCAGTTGGTAAACGTTGCCATGATTATGTCTGCTCCCCTAGCCAGGTGACAAATGCAATATGATAATGGACTGAGGGGAGTCCTCAGCAGACATTAGTTCATACCACAAAAACCTATCAGGTTATATTAGAACAGATTCCACGCTGAAGCAAAGCTGCTGTACTAATGAAGAAGCCATTTGATATGTAGCTTGTTTGCTCTTGAGGCAAACAACAGCCTCTGCTTGAGATTGTGTACTAAGTAACTGTGGTTTTATCTGATTAAAATGCTGGTTGGTCATTCAATTTCTGCTCTCTGTCGTCCAGAAGCCCTGGGTTGACCCAATCGTTCACTGGCTAGCCACCCAATTTCAGCGAATAATGTTGCTCAGTTAGTCACAATAATGCTCTCTAAATAATTTAACTGTTAGACAATTCCTACCTTTATCTGAATTACTTATTGAAGCATAGCTTAGTCAAATTTCAGGAAAGTCTTGAGTAAAGTCAGTAGAAAAGCAATTGTAATGTATTTTTATTGGGGAGTAAAGTGTTACCTTAGTCTGGACTAATGTCAGCACGTGACACCATGATTTAACTGCAAACAACACTCTCAAAACAACCTAAACATAACCATTTCTACCTTTCCCTTTCCAACCTGTTCAATCTGTTTTGCACTTTGCACAGCAAATAATGTTGCTATTTTATCTATGAATTTATACACTGTTCCTTTTGTAATAGGAACCACTTTTACCAATGAGCAACACAAACTTAAACTTGCTTATTGCATCAGAGAGTTGATGATCTATTCTGCAGTCCCTGGCTGTATTCATGTGCCAGTGCTGTTTTTGTAGGTACTTTGCTTCCATATTTTTCTCAAGCAAATGTATGTGGGTCTGAGCAAACACCCATGAACTACACGTGAATGCGAGGCGGATTCAAAATCTCTGCATTTTAAATGAGATTAGGCTTCGTGATCAATTGATTCCCTTCATATTGCACTGGGCATATTCATAAGAACAGAGCATCAAATGCAGGCTTGTCCGGATTTATCAAAGCCCTTGCTTTTCATAGGAAGTTTACCATCATTTATATCTGGTTGCTGTCTGTTTGGATTAGGGCATGCTCAGGCGCATGCTTTCTCAGGCCTAAGATGGTAAGATACAGGCAAAGTGCCTGGAAGGCAAGTGAGCGCAGATCAATTAAAATAAAGTAAATTGATGTCACAGCGTGAGTTAGAAGCATGTTCCAAAGTCGTTATATGCTTTCTGCAAAGGTCTTTAAAAAAAACTGAAAAACAAACACATCATTCACAATTATCTATATTTTGGAAATAAATGACAGTTGATATTTAAGCAGAATATGTTGTCAATGCCAGTATCAGTCAGCAATGAATGAACCCTGGCAGGGTCTCTGAACTTCCATCAGGGGCCCCTTGTCTGCAGGTGGAGAAGACAGGCCGTCATCCAGGGACTCAGTGCTGCTGACCTCATTTCACTCTATTACTCTGTTGTTTTTGTGCTTTGATTGGAGCTGTTCATTCAGTTACCTAAATATAAACCGATTTAAAATCACTGCGTAACAGGTAGAAAAGCACACACGCCGCACCCCACCCTGATATGGGAGCATGAGCTCAGCGGAAGATGAACCTGTTTGCCCTTGCGAGGTCCCTAGTGAAGCTTTTGGGCAATTAGCTGGGCCCCCTGCCGTCCCCTACACCCTCTGTCCGTAACAGCGTCTCAGTGTTTTTTGATGGATGCCAATGAATGTGTTTTGGATTCAGCTCCACATTCTTCAGCTGGGTGGGAGTTTCTCCTGTGGGTCTTATCTTTTGTTTAGTTTCAGGAGGCACAATTAAATGTAATATTATGCAATATGCTTTTAGAAATACCTATGTCTTTTATATATTATATATTAATCTTATCTTGATGTAATTAACAATATTGTTATGCTATTTATGTGTATTTCATTGTATGAATTATTCTGTTGACATAATATCTAAATTGTTATTTAGCAATGTTTTATTGTATAGAGACTGAAACAAAGCATTGCCCAAGAGTTGTAATTTACCGCATTGAGAAGTGAACGAAATAAATTAATAATGGAAGTGTTTGACTGGATGCTAAGTATGAAAATTAATAGAAATGTAAGCTTATCAAAAGAACGTGCTGTTAACGCATGCAGTGTGAATGAGATTATGAGAAATAAATAACCTTGTCAGACACTTCTGATTATGTTTTTTAACAATGTTGTTTTTTTAAGTACTTAACAGGTACTCACTTGGTGGTATTTAATCAGTAGGTATCCATGGAGATTGAGATTGATTGGTTTTGCCTTACAGCAACTGAATATATACATAAAATAAGACTCCAACAAAATCCAAGGATGATATTGGGGATCAGAGGATGCTTTTCTTAAAGGCTGCCATGCCTACTGTTTGGAAAATACAAAGTTATTTTAAATAGACAGCCATCAAAAGAAATAAGTGTGTCGCACAATTGTGCTTAGATCTCTTGCACATTGTCAGTATTGTTTGTGGAAGGGCTTCTCAATGGTGGGTATTTGTTTAGCATTGATTTAAGAATACACAGACAGTAATCACTGATGAGACCATCGAAATCTAGCATTGTGCTCCGTTCCTGCCTTCTCTAACAATCACAACAAGGAGAGGAAATGGGGATGGAAGCCATTTAAGGTACAGTTTGTGTCTGCTTTTGGCTGCGGTTGTCCTCTTATCAGTCTTTGTGTCCCGTGTGTTGTGATTGGCTCTCTTGTTTTTGTTGTTCACGAGATAAATGATGATCAAGGTTATAGCAGACACTGATTGCACAGAGGTGAAACTCATCTTTGGTTTGGTTCAACACACATGCAGTTCCTCGCTTTGTTTCCTCTTCCACTTTGTGTAACACCAGTTTGCTTCCCAGTTGTGTGCGTGATATTTAAAATGATCATGTTTGGAATGAGGAGAGAGTATTAAAGGAGTATATAGTTGCTATTCTGCAATCAGGCTGCCTGTAATATTGCCCTCAGCACAATACTAAGTGCAACAATGAATCCATGGCTCCGGGTAGGTCTGCCAGGTTTGTGGGTGTAAAAAGAAAAAATTGACTTTGTACTTCTTAAGGCTGGAGGGTAAACGTGATACAGGCAGGCTGAAGGATCTCCTAAAGTAAAGCATCCTCAGCAGATATGTGATCCTCATCTGGGGGAGAAGAGAGATGTTGCTGAAAGTCTTTCCATCGTCTTTGGCAAATCTCATCCTTTCTGATGGCCTGAAGCCAAAGGCCGTGGATGATCCTGTTTATTCCTTCCACAGCCTTCATGTCAGTTAAACCCTTATGGCATCCAGGTAAAACTATCACATTTCACAAATTATCTATTTTCTCAGTTGGGGAGGAATTATATTACTGTGAGTAAATTACTGTCTTCAATACTCAGCACTGAGCATAAGCAAGTTGAGTGATGTTTTCTCAATCTGCTAAGACTTATATATTTTAAAGTTCAGAGGGGAGACAACTCAAGTCCAAGACAACTGCAGAGTATTTTGTTTCCAGCCCACCTGGACTCTTCATTACCTTATTGATCTCATAAAGAAGACTACGTGGGGAAGACTGCATGGGGACTTGATCCAAGTCTTCAAAATCATTTAAGGCATCGACCACATCAAACCAGAGGAGCTTTTCCAAATCAGCAGGGACACACGCACCCGGGGACACAAATGGAAATTGGGCTTCAAGGCATTCAAGACAGAAAACAGGAGACACTTCTTCACACAGAGAGGCGTCACAATCTGAACAAACTCCCCAGCGATGTGGCTGAAGAGACAATTTGGGAACATTCAAAAACAGACTGGATAGGATCCTTGATCACTTTGTTATTAATGGACACCAAACGAGCACGATGGGATGAATGGCTCCTCTCGATTGGACACTTTCTTATGTTCCTTTAATTTTCTTAATTGTATCAGTATATCTCTTTCCCCTATTTTATAAGCTGTTGCAAACGTACAAAGATATAAGCAGCTCCTTTTTCATGTATTCAAGGAAGTTCACTCAATCATTTCAAATCCCAACAGACTGAATTAAGTTCTGGCTCCGTGTGCAGCAGATTGGCTTTTGACAATGAGGTTACAACTCACTAAGACATGTATGCTCCTACCTGACACATACAATTCAGTTTTTGAGAAGTGGAGAATGTTTTTTCCCCAGAATTGTTACACAAGGCTGATTTCCAAGACAATTAAAAGAGCGCGCTGGATGAGATGGTGAGAAAATCACCACCCTGTCCTTCACGAGATGTTAAATGCTTGTCCTATTTCTGACTTTACATTTCAAGACACTGTCAACGAAGACTTTTCACGGGATACATTTGTCTTCTGTTTCACACTTTTAATTTACTACCCATTTCAATATCTTACAGTGTGAAACTTTATCATCTTCTATTGTTGTGTCTCTGCTTTGATCAGCATAACTGATTCATCTGAGCTTTCTTGAGTAATTGCTTCCTTTTGAAGGAAAGTAGGAGTGGAAGAAAGGTCATCCATTGATGCATTATTCTTTCAGAAAGACTGTGCACAGTGCTTTTGTTTATTTTGATTATTTTCTCCACAGCTGTGTATTACTGAAAGGACAGGACTATAAGTGTGCCAACTGCTCTCTCAAACACTAATCCACATATTAGAGGAGTACTATTGGGGATATATTTTTATTACAGATTCCAAACTGCAAATCTTATTTCTTAGTATTGTTTTTAGTAGTCTTGGGCAGGGCTGCTGCTTTGTCCCAACCTTAATTGACGGCAGGGTTGTAGTGATGCAGTTTGAAGCTGCATTCTCATTGGCTGTTAAAGCAGGTTATTAGATATCTGTCAGTTTGCTCAGTGATGATCTTTCATGTTTTTTTTTAAATCCTATGTGTTTACTTTGTCATTTGAGGGGTCAGGTTTCTCTCTTTTTGTTTAATAAAGTCATCCTCATACACAAATATGCATCTTTGTGTCCACCAAGACTCCAAGATGTAGATGTAGTCAAATGTGTATTTTCTGAGCTCTTACAGCCTTAAAATTGTATGTAAACAGCCAACGCCACCATTTCCTGGTGGAACATCTCAGTACTGTAGTGTCCAGGGTATTCTGTTAATGCACAAAAAAGCAACTCTACATCTTAAAAAGGTAGGTTATTTTAATTAAATTTAATTTGTGTAATTGTGTTACATTTGATTCAGTAATTTCAGGAATCATTGCCAAAATTGTTGATGCAGTACTTTGGTACTCCTCATTACTGATTACAAAATAAAGCTCCCTGTGAACTATTCAACACTGAGACCCTGGGTCCACATAAGAATGATGTTGTGTATAACAGGTTGGATCAATACAATGAACTCTTGAAATTAACCCTTTTGTTTCCTTTACACTGGAGGTAGAACAGTTGTGGCAAATACTTTGCTCCCGTTTCTGCAGCTGGCAAGGAGAGATTTATACTTGCAGGTTTATAATTGTAAGAACCATTTGTTGTCTCCTTTTAATTTGGAGGTTTTCAGACTCGTTTGTTTTGATTAAACAAAGACACATGACCGTTTATTTTGGAAATAAAGGAAAAAAAGTGACAGATGCATATAAAATATGAAATGGCTTGCTGGACTTGACAAAGCACCACATTTTACAACAGTAATTGTTATGTTTAGATCTTGTGGTGTTGCTATGCTATGTTTGTGATTTCCCTACTGATGTAAAATAGGTCCCAGTGACTGAAAATAATTTTCTAAACTACAGCTTCTGAATGACAAATAATGGACATTAGAAAACACAAATACAGAAACAAAGGGAACTTGCCCCACTTTTGATGTTGAAAAGGAAAAACAATCATCAACTGAACGATAATATAAGTAACAACATGAATAGTTAATTCTTCACCTTAATGTTGCAGATTCATGTTTTTTGATAGCTTGGTAAGCTTCAGCTTGCACCACAGTCCCTTAGTAAGTCTCTCTCTGTATGTCCAGTGCCTCTGAAGGCCAGAGGTATTGCAAGGTAAAAACTCAAATCTGACAAACCCTGGTTAACCACACAGCCATTATGTGCCTCTCCACGTGTAGCTTAATACAATAAAACAGGCTGCAATAACAGGGGACTGTCTGCTCCCTCCTTAAAGCACTCACAACACACATTAATATTTATCTGCTGAGTGATTTGTCCTTCAAAATCAAGTTATTCAAATTCCACCGTGTCAGTAGTTAGCGACAAATTATTGAACCATAAATATATATTAGTTTTCAACTGTTCAGCATTAACCGTGTTGGTTGTCAAAGACAATCGAGAATGTTAATTGGACAGGGTGCCTGGCCGTCTGCACTGGGATTAATGCTATATCCACAGAGCGAGTGAGACATTTAAACGATGCAATTATATATAGATTCCAAAGATCGGGGTTCTGGTTTTAATGTGTCTTCTGTGTAATGAACAGCACAGGGACCTTGAGGAGAAGCAGAGATTATTTATTGAAAATAAATTATTTTTCTTTGCCGATTTAGAATTGCCAGTTGGTAATCAGCCCAGCTCTGAGCCATGACATTCGCACATGGTAGAGAGGAAGACAACATACACCCATCATCCAAAATGTGTACCTGGACTATGTGTCTCTAACAATATAAATTCAAACACCACTGTGCACAAAATGATAGGTTGCAAAGGCAAAGAGGAAGAGGATACTACCCAAGGGGGGATAGGGGGGGATAGGGTTCTTACTGTTAACATGGGAACACACTGTCTAACAAAGCTGCCGCTCTGTGCTGTCACTCAGGTGCCTGCTGAATAGTTATAATATTAGACAGGAGCTTGAAGTCCCAATGAACAGCCACAGAGGCAGTTGTGCGTCTGCCTGATTGACAACGCACAGCGGCCTGTAGGCAGCTTTGAGACGATGCGTTCATGAGTTCCCATGGACAATATCCCCATCCCCCTTTGGGTAGCATCCTCGACTCGAAAGATGACTTGGGTGTTTTAGAAAGATGAGCGCAGCTCTCACTGATAACATGGGAATCAGCTGGCCACAGGCACTGCTGCTGTGTGTAAAGATAAGCACACCCCAGTTGAGGCACCTCCAATCTCTTAAATTCTACTCATTTGGCTTTTGATTTTAAAATCATATTTTCAAATTTGTGTTTGTTTGTTAGATTGTTTTTTTCATGTATTAATAGTTTTACAAAGTGGTTAAGTTCCCCCTTTCCTAAGTTTTTCCCCAAGCTGCTCAATGCTGTGCATGTTAGGTGAGGTTTATCTGTTCAGAAGGGGAGATCACAGTTTCCCTTCGTAAAGAGTCCAAATGCAACACTTCCCTGGGGCCCTTGGTATATTTATTTAGCAATGCCAGCTTCTCCCTCCTCACCAATAGCCCGGTACAGTATTTCATTTTGCAGTACAGTATGATTACAGAACTCGCCTTTGGGCTCGGTTTTCCCATTACAAAATAAGAATAAGAATTTGTTCTCTACACGCTTCTGATGCGAACACTATGCAGCACCCCAGGTAACTTGTACACATTGCTTTCCCTATTTTCTTTGCCACTGTGGAGTTGCTCACGCAATGATTTCCTCTCTACTGTGGGCTAACAAGTCAGAATAAACCTTAAAAGGACAGTGCCAAGTTACAAGTACAAAATAGTCATTACATTGGGCTTGAGTATTTCATCTCTCGTCAATCAATGGAAACTCACCTTGGACGGTAGGAATAGACCCTCGACTCGTGTAAACCTCAAGTTTCCTATTACTACTACTCATATTATTTAGAGACTTCTTCACAGCTGCAACAAAGATGAAGAATTAGAAACATAAGAAACATAAGAAAGTTTCCAATCGAGAGGAGGCCATTCGCCCTTCGTGCTCGTTTGGTGTCCATTAATAACGAAGTGATCAAGGATCCTATCCAGTCTGTTTTTGAATGTTCCCAAATTGTCTCTTCAGCCACATCGCTGGGGAGTTTGTTCAGATTGTGACGCCTCTCTGTGTGAAGAAGTGTCTCCTGTTTTCTGCCTTGAATGCCTTGAAGCCCAATTTCCATTTGTGTTCCAATTGAGTCTTACGACTTCCAATGTTAAGACTTTGAACTCAACTAGGAGGCAAAAGGATGATCTGCTGTCACAACAAAGGCAGACAGAGTGACACGTCTGACATTACATTTGGGCAGAAGTTGTTAAAATCTGTATTAACCTCCTTGCCACCTTAGAAAGCAATTATAGAAACCCAGATGTCTGTTATTAGGTAAAGGGATTTATACACGTGAAGCCTGGATCAAAGCAAATCCAGTCCTAAGCAAATGCATTAAATGAATTTAGCCCCCGCTCTCGCATACGCATTTCAGTGTGTAATTGCAACATCCTTGTCGCCTGAATCAAATCCTCCATTTTTATGCAAATCGTTTGCAGAAGTGTTTCTGTCTGCCTTCAGAGATCTCGAAACTGAAGCACCTGCTCTTCAACTCAAGTGCTAAATGACCCTGTTTGACCTTTGCTGCGCGGCTCATCAAATGCTGATTCCAAACAATTATAATTGTAAGATCCAAATCCCTTTCTATAGCTGCAGGTGCTACACAATCAAGCACAGGTGTGACTGCAGACCAGGGGGGCTGTACGGAGAAATAAAGCAGTACCTGCACGTTACAGAAACCTGTGTATATCGGGATCGTTATGATGTGTGAGGATGAGACGTGAGGTGTGATGTGTGAGGAGGAGACATGAGGAGGAGACATGAGGCGTGATGTGTGAGGAGGAGACGTGGATGCGTGAGGAGCAGCGGTGACGA
Organism: Amia ocellicauda; assembly: GCF_036373705.1. Taxonomy (NCBI): domain Eukaryota; kingdom Metazoa; phylum Chordata; class Actinopteri; order Amiiformes; family Amiidae; genus Amia; species Amia ocellicauda. Next base: position 606,791 of record NC_089871.1, on the reverse strand, counting down.
TTGACTGATGGATGGGTGAGTAACGATCCTGATACCGGAGATTTAGTGGGTGATGCTTGATACTTGACTCGAGTACGACTGATGCGCAAGGATGTCCTAAAATGGACAGCGTTGGACCAGATGGGTCCACAGCTCTTGTGCACGGGCATGGTCACGTTATGAGCCCTTGCAAATTTCCATTAGCTGGTGGAGCAGCAGAATTATGGCTCCCTTCTGTCTATGGCCTTCATCACAAGATTAAATTGGGAGGCAGTGGGGACGTGTCAGATCAGACAGCCTTCCACCTTGCTACTGACCTTTTCTTACTACCTTTCTTTTCTTCACTGGGAAGCATTTTATTTACACAAAGCAAGTAAAATTACATAAAAAATAAACAATACTCTTCACAACATTGGGAAAGTTGGGTCTTCTCAGTCTACAAAAACAATCCTTTGCCAGAAAATAAGTATTCAAATTCTGATTGATGTGAACTGCAATGTTCTCTAATACAGTTAATTTCCATTTTCCCCCCAATTCTACACTTTGTTTTTTAAAATAACGAAAATCTTAAACCTGAATGTGTTCATTTGCAGTACGCTGGTAAAAATCTTCCTGTAAGACATAATTTACTCAACTGTGACTTTCAATTCAAGTTTCCAATTATACATTCCTGTTATATTCTTGCTGTTAGTCGTGAGCTCAGATTGATCTGTTTATACGAATTCTACCGAACATTCATTCAGGCTTCGCATTCGAACAGCGTAGGTTAGTGTGTCAGGTGTTCAAATATATCTCCATTAACTCGCCTCAAATGAAGATGATAGCAATAACAATAATAATAAATAGGTATTGACTACTTGTATGTGGCATGAATGGGTAATAATGGCCCTGAGGTCAAGCCTTGTACAAAAATTATGACTTTGTCTTCTGCCTCATTGAGTAATATATGTGTAATTCCACAGAGGATATTTCCTTTCCTTTTCTTTTTTTCTGTCAAAGTCCAATATTTTAAACCGCACGGTACATTCGACCACAATGGATATCGTTCTCAGAACCCAACAGCCCTGGCCTGTGAAAAGTCCTCTGCCCTGATCTATTAAGTGGATGATTTTGTTGAAGTGAATGTTGCACACAGTAGCAGTTGGAGTCTCTTCTCTGCATCACATGGCATTGTTTCTGTCTCGTCTTTGCCTGGGTCAACAATGATGTCATAGACTGGATACTGAAATAAAAACCACAGGATCCACACGCCCAAAATATTCTGTTCACCATAAAACAGAGATGCACGGGAGGGTCCTTATCAATGTTAATACTAATGACTGCATACACAGCATGTGCCTGATGTCCATTTGTTTATTAACTTAACCAACCAGAGTCAATATCTGTGCATTCCCTGCTTATCAATGCAAATACATTAAGCAGTTATTCACTTCAACAAAAATCTTGCTTTTTACTTGTTTGTTAATCTGTAACTGGATGTAACTGCTGTTTAAGTTGTTCTTGTTTCCGTTGTGTTTTCATATTTTTCATTTTAAAAGTACTTCTCTTTTGCAGCAACTGGGAATCACCGAGGGGTTTCTGAAGGATACAGAGAGAAATGTTATTTTTGATTGTGTGACACAGATGCATGTTGTGTAACCACAGTGTCCAATGTAAAACAACACCGACAGAGTGGTTTATAAAGAGAAACAATGTACCCAGCTAGGGGCAGTATTTGTTCTTATTTGTTCTTAATTACCTGTTGTAATTATTCACAACAGGTAGATATACTTAGACAATCAACCCCAAAACATGGCGTGTTGTCCAATTACAAAGTTTCTTCGGGTTTGACGATGACTCATATATGTCAGGCAGCCACACACATCTTCTGAAGGACCGAGTCTGGAGGGCTATGCTTTGTAAACACTATTGTGTACTTCATAAAATGCAATGGGGATAAATGGACGTACATGGATTAAAACGGTTTCTATTTACATTTTTATGGCTACACCAGATGTTCTTGTGATAAAATTGTTTACGAGAGCGTTGGGGAATTTATTAGGCTAAATTTTATTTCAACAGGGCTTTCTTTCTAATCCATATTAGATAGCCGTCTGTGCGCATGGGGCGTAATTGACTAACTCTGACAGCTTAATGTTTATTGGTACTCCTTGCCATTTATTAATCTTTGGGCGTTGAAGTTTTCCACCTTGATTCATACTTGAGACTAAGTGTCACAGGAATTTACAGTTTTTTTTGTTGTTTTGTTTTTTAATTTGTTGGAAAGCCATCGATGAGGAGATTTCAGAACTCTTTGGAGAAGTCTAGACTTTGGTTGGCCAATTTGCTGATGTTATGGACCGTCTCTCGCATCCTAAGAAGTCATCAGCTCTTTTTATTATGGGTGTCAGTCAGAGCTGGTCTTATTTTCCACTGCCATTGCCATTGAAACTGCAGCACCAGCGCTGATCTCAGTCTGATGAGGGGCCATTGTCTCTGTAGGCCAGATCCATTCAATAATTAACAGCCTGCTTTGCAAGACTACCAATCAATAATGCTGCAGAGAAATCTGTCATTGTGTTAATCTAAAAATCCTCATATTCACTTTAAACTTTTATTCAAGATTTCCAGTACTGAAAAATACTTTATGTCCATTGCCCACTCTTTTTTTATTAATAATGTTTAATATTTTGTTAAATAATATTATAGACTTCTGATTAAAGTGGACCCTAGCTTTACACACAGTAATGCTCAACAGTTTACACAGCCTTTAATGTATAGTTCCCTATATTTCCAAATTGTCTGTTTCTGGACATTTTGTTTTGTTTTAGAAATTGTCTATTATTTTCTTAATAGTCTTATTATGTAAACTAGGTATTATGTAAAGGGCACATCAATATTCTCCACAGCTGCAGTTTATTAGGCATACATGTTTAGTCCCCCCCCCCAGTGACTAATTATTGAAATGTGTTAATCAGAATATGTATGTGTTAATATGATACCGGCTGAAAACACAGTTTGTCTAAAGTTATATGAATAAACCCATTACTGCGTGGGCATGTAATGAGTATAAAATCAGACCAAGTATAGCACAGGGGCTTGAGGAATCACAGAATATTCTTTGTCTTTAATAGTGTGAATATGAAACCACTTCTATGATCATTAAAATATTTAATGAATGGAAATGATCAGCAAGAGTACAATCAATCAATCAATGAATCTTCATCTGAAATAGCTCCCATTGCAGAGTTGCCACAGAGCACTTTACACATTGAAATAATAAAAACATGCCTTATTTATACAAAGAGTGAAGTCAAATATAATGGAGAGAAAAGTGAAAACTCCTACAGGTTGAGAGATAAATCTCTGGGGGTCCAGGGCTTAAAGCCTAGAAGTTTCCTCCCCTACAGGCAATATAGTAATAGTAATAATTACTGCCAAGTAACTAGCATCCTGGGATTGGATTTGTAGACCAGGTGTATATACGGCTAAAAGCTTGCAAAGGTATTCAGGGACTTATCCATTTAGTCCTCAATAGGTCAATAACAGGACTTTAAAATAATTTCTATAGTGTGCTTGGAGCAAGTGAGGAGGTGCTAGAACCAAAGAACTATGATAATTTATTTTAGTTTTTGTTAAAATCCTGGCAACTGCATTTTGCTGAAGATTTGCTCTAAATTGCAAGAAACAAACCCATAAACAATGCAATAATACTGAAAGAGATATTTTTATGGATCTACATATTGTATTCAGAATTTCCAAGATTTTGCACAACATGGACGACATTGATGCATTTACACTGGTATTATACGTTCTTTATACAAATGACTCTCTTGAGAAAATAAATTAAAATAATTCTCTACATTGTAATGAAAGTAAGAAACATATTTTAAGGCTCCTGTGCTCGAAGTCTGTCTTTCCTGAAGTTGTGATATCTGTGCAGCCGAGGTTTCAATGCGCTGCTGAGGTCTATTAAAGCGCTTCAGACACGACTCACGTTGCTTGTCTCTCCCCTCTTGTTTTTCCCTGTCTTTCAGTCATTTGGAGCCTGACATGGATGAAACAACCAGGCCTTTAGCATAATAAACAGTCACTTCATCAGTCTTAATTGAATTTCATGAGGCCCGACTGACAGCCTGTCAGCCATGATACAGAATTGGTGTACGCGGCGAGACGATCCGACAGCCCTTGGCTCTCCTCCTCTCGCTGCCCATCACTCTTTATATATTGTGCGACTCTTAGCAGTAACTCACATGCTCGTCTGGAGGGTCAGAAGGAAACGAATACATCCAAAGTCTCTTTTGGAAAATGTCAGTGTCTGAAAACTCATACCTCACCAATGAGTGGCTCGAATGATATGCAAGTAGATTTTGTATCTTTATCCAACACTATGGCGCGATTGTGTGACGTGAAAATCTTACCAGGAGAGAGAAGAAGGATCGGCAGATACTGTTAATTCATACGAGATGTTATTGGCCATTTCAGGCAAAGAAAAATGCAGAGAGGAGATGTTTGGTTAGTATTTTATTGGGAATAAATCCTCATTCAGATACCTTCCCGTGTTAGCTGCTGAAGCTGCACTCGCTGTAGGCATTGCGTGTGACATATTTAGCAGTGAATCACTGTCTATTCTTGTCCGTGCTGTTGTGGGCATCTCCCAGAGCATATTTATTGCAGTTGCACTCTTCTGTTTCGCTCTTGTCAAGCTTGAGATGTAACATTTCAGTGGCGGCTGGCAAGAGAACTTCTTTAATTTTCTTGAACCTGTTGTTCTTTTTCCCGACTCAACTCTTTTAGCTTCAGCCTGACGGTGTTGTTTAGTGTATTTCATGATGCTGAATGGAAAAAGTCTTTACTGTTTCTTTTGCTTCTACAGGAGCAACTCATCTCCAGACCTTCACAAAACCACCACTGTGTCTAACTGCTGACAGCAATGAATGCACAGTATTTTGACCACCACTCCAATGCTTTTTTCTTCACATGCCATGGCCTCTTGGAACTACACATGTGCCAGAGCATGTACTCTGTGTAGTCTTTGTGACGGAAAGAATAAATCAATAATCGGAACACGGATGTTGTGAAATGAATTAAATCAAACCACATGAATGTTTCTTGTTGTTGTTTGATTGTTTTTAGTGAGGATGGGATTTGATATATGGAAAGGGTGTTCAGACTTGCTTTAATTTCCATCAGCCTCCAGGCAATGAAAAAATACATGGTCTTTTCCAATCCTAAATTCAGACATGAACTTGAACAGATACCACTTGGCTATGGGTAATCAAGGCAATACAAATTATACCAAAGAGCAGATGATTCACATGATGAATAAGTAAAACATGAATTAATTAACTAATTTATTTACAAGCTAGCTGTTTTGTTTAATGTTTCCAGTGTTTTTCTGAAGGATTAAGGGTGCTTTCCAGATCCTAGGAAAAGGCAAACAGCATACTTTGAGATGCTGAAAACAAGACAGACATTTTAATTCAGCACATCACACAGATATCTGTACTTAGATTGGACGGCTGCATGTCTCTCCCCCCAGAAGAGTCTGTTCCTGGAGCTGCTGGCTCTAGGGTCGGTCCCCTGAAAGAGTCACAAGCTTCCAGGAAATTCAGATGCTGATTAAATGCACACTGTGTTAAGCCAGCTGTATTAGCCTAAAACACTGGACCCTAATACCACATTATGAAACCCAGTCAACGCCAAGAGAGACCTAGTCCATTAATGATTAAGGGTGATAACACGTAGTTAATTATGGGATGGGTTCCTCCGTGGTGTTGTGAAGGCCAGGTCTTCAGACGCGTGACAAGACGCATTTCAGATGAATCAGTTGCCAGTGTGTGCTCTCTGAACTTGGTATTTTATAAAGAATAGCTGATTATAGTAACAGCAGGGCCACTGATGCTGCAGCCCTGATTGAAATAAGATTTTTAATCATCCTCCTCGGTTTCAGAATGAAACACGTCAACAGCAGCCATCCGCTGGCAGCGCAATAAAACTATATGGAATAATCAACACTCGATAGGAAGCATTTGAAGCCTGCATCTGCGTGTCAGTCATGCATGAGACATTTGATTAGCAAAGCTCTTTTCCTTCTGTTGCATCCAGATTCCCGGATCTTGAGCTGAGTCAATCTATGGTGGGTAAAAAAGCTCTTACTGAATCAATCTCCTAGTGTATGTGCAGCAGGGTGCATTTCTGATTGACGGGGATAGAGTTAGGTATGTCTTCATGGTGGGGGTGGAGAGATTTAAGGCACACCTACATTGTTACCTTACCCAACTCATACAATAAGCCAGATGAATTAGGTTTTTGTATTTATGGTTTAAGTGATTTAAGTGGTTTGCTGTGGTCTTGGTGGTGGTAGACAAAAGCCAGCTCACCTTGGATGCCTCTAATTCTTTTCATTTGTCACGGTGTGAGTTCCCTCACGAACACAGCGAGTGTATTTTCAATATCTGCAATGCTCCGCTTGCATTGGACACAGCAACTACTGAAGACATTGATATTCTAATGGAGGCTGTCCATCCTGTTTGAAATCGGATGTAAATAACACAACAACAAGCCTGTCAGTCTGAAATTGTGCAGCTATTATGCACGATAGATTGCCTCGATAAACCCTGAGCTGTGTCTGACAGGTATGAGTATGCGGCCAGTTATTTTCATTATACATGGTTAAATCACTTAGAAACCCCTTGATTGGGGATTATTGTATCTACAGTATTTGGATTTGGATTGAGAAAGAGGCATCCATGGAGAGAAAGAACAATAATTCATTTCAACATCATCATGGAGATGCCATAGACCTTCAATCACCTTCACTCTGGTAGGTTAGGCACACACTGAATAACAAAATAAAAATGAATGCAGTTCCCTGATCAGATGCACTGACCTAAGATCTATAATAGGCCACAGTGTTTTAATATAATTAGAGTAAATCGCTTGCCTGATGTCTCAGAATAATAGAGACAAATGGACTTGAAATGTAGACTGAGAAATCGTTTGGATTCTGTAGCCGCAACATTGCTACTAAAATGTTTTTTTCCTTATTGCCCCCATACATTATTTTGGGGAAGGCTGAATTATAACACCTGGGGTACAGTAAATAATAATCATGATATAATAATAGAAAATCAATTTTTTACAAAGATGAATTACCACACCTCCCTGCTCAGCCTGGAATTCCAAATCTCAGATTCATTGCCGATGTAGGTGCCTGGGTTCAGTAAATTATCTCGCCAGCCAGACGCTGTAGCACATTTCCCCAGAGTATAGCACACGGTTATAAACACGGTTTAGCAGAAAGATAAACTAGCAGCACCAAGGCATATCGCTTTCCTGCCTGCTTTCGGGGGCAGATTTTCTTGTCTGCAGTATGAAGTCTGATGTCCAGCTGAAGCTCAGTTTATACTGGACCCAACAGGGGTCAAAAATGCTTCCTCAGTACTCTTTTATAATAGAAATCCCTGTTGATTAAAAAAACAAGTGTTGTTGTTGTTGCTTTAACCCAGTAGGTACAAATACAATGACCAAATAGTTGTATTTTATTAAGTAACGTATTGTATGTGTACATTAGTGCATCCCTGGATTTGTGTGGTCGAGAAAATACTATTTTGTCACCACACTTGGAAATGCTCTGGATGATATCAGCTTCTACCTGTGGGGTAAGCAGATTGATATCTTAAATGCTGAGAACATCTGAAATGTTTTCCTTCACAGCATGCCTTGAGTAGCAACGCACACGCTGTGTATGTACATAAATGTCATAAATATCCCTGACAGTGACTCACATACCTCAGCTCTGCGAGATGACAAGTGTGAATAAAGGTCGGGTGGATGTGTGGATGTGTTTTGTCAATGTCCATGAGTGAAGCAGCAGCTCACCAAAAGTTAGGGATTGTGCTGAGTGACAATGTATTTAATTAGAAGAACGTTATATCTCCTCGGGCCTTCATGCCAGCTGTCTGAAGTTAGGCGGGAACGAGCCAACCGATGCCTCCAGCGCGGCGGGGGGGCATTTGACAACACAGTGACTTTGATTGCAATCTAAGTTCATTGAAACAATTCATCTGGCCTCAAATGCCTCTTTATTTAAAGTGTGTATTCCTTTTTTATTATTATTTGTTTCAGTACATTGTCTATCACCACTATTGACTGAGTAACAGGTGTAGCTGCTTCAGATTACTCTACTGACAACGATGTTGCTAAAATATGAGGCAGCTGTGGGTCTCTTTACTGAAACCTGTTGCAATTAGGTTTGACAGCGCACAGCACATTTTTGTAAGAACTGACAATTTTAGATGTTTCTGGACAAACCGAGTGAACGGTTCTAATGCGCTGCAACGGCTGCTCTTGTTATGGGGAAATAAAAACATACAGTTGATGTTTATTTGATACTTAGATCATTTGATGCCATTAACTGGGCTGCGATAAATAGAAGTGTAGCTATGACATGCCCTGCAGCAAAACTAAAATAAATAAACAAACAAACACATAAAATCAAGTCCACCAACATGCTATGACATGGACACAGATGTTAGCTCATGAAGGGAAATGTACATTTTGCTTTGATATATATTGAAATGTTTTCCTAACCGTAGGCAAGCTTGAGCATCTTGAAGTGCAGACCTGACAGTGGCCAGGGATCTCGACTCCAGGTCTGATGAAGACAACTCGGCTACGTCGATACTATTAGCTGTCTCAGAGAAGGCCAACTCCTCTGGATTGGTTAATATATAATTACAATTTCTGTCTCAGCTCTTTATATGGTTGTGTAATTCATGCTGTTCTCAATGGTTTCCTGAAAGGTGCAGTTACACATTAGACCTTGACATTATAAACGCAAAGGACAAAATGATGTTTTAAGAAAAGGCATAAAATGATCATTTATGCACTCTGCTACACATTCCGTACTTCATACAGTGATTCAGTAATACCTAGTACATTGCTTCCCATTGTTTTTATGGATGTGATCAATAATAATTGATCTATATATTTTTTTAACTAAATGCCATTGAAAACGATGGTGCAAAATTCAGATTAACTCTCCCTGTGCAGCACATTGTGTTGAGTGGTCGATAGCCAATCCGCAGAGAGCCATACCTCCCATAGCCAATCAGCAGTGAGGATTTACAGCCATTTGAACAGAAGCCTTTAAAATTAAATATAGTCATATACACTACCTATATCAGTTCCCTATGAATAATGTTCTCTTCTCTGCATTCTTGTGCTGCAAACTGATTTCCCATCATGGTCCTAAAGCCCCGTTAAGATGAAGAAGTCATTGGTTCGTATCTCACCTGCTTGTCCTGCTGAGAGAAACTGCCATAGATACAGACAAAGATAGACAGAAGAAAGCATACAATTGATCCCAAGAGATGAACAGACTCAGAAGAAGGATACGTAAAAGATGTGAAAATAAAATAAGATTTTGTATTTCTAGGTTTCCGGAAGACATCGTGGCTAATGGAGTGGTACATCGGATGAGCCACAGCAGGCATCCTTCCCTTCACGTTTCCTCATGAAGGCTGTTCAAGAGACCAACAGCTCTCTGCCACCATCAATGCACCAGGAATGCTCACAACTCTCTACAACAAGCCTTCCACGAACACGGCTGTTTATATCAGCACAGATGAAATGAGCAGTTTGAGAAGGTTCTCTCTCCTCCCAAGATGAGCAGGTCTCATCTGACCCCTGTGATTGGAGGGCCACAATAATGCAGAATCCTCCATTAGTGTGACAGGCATCGCAAAAGTTTTCACTTTTTTTCCCTCTCCCACTTCAATTTTCTTTTTCTTTTTTTGTGTGTGAAAGCAAGGTAAAACTTTACTTATTTTCTTAGAGCTATCTTCTAATCTTCCTGCCAACAGGCTAAATTACCCTGACACAGAACTTTCCCTTTTCCTTGGGACTGATGTCGGCTTTACCCATTAGGGGGAGGAAAGAGCATGTACACTTCGTGCTCACTCCATCAGCTTTAATCTCCCTGCACCGGGGCTGTGACCTGTGTAATATTTTCTGCAAATAGCAGGTATTACATTCACCCCACAGAGGTTAGCGATCAGGGCAGGCTATCAGTAAAACAGCAGGGCTTTTCTTCCACTTATCGGCACAGCTATCAGATTAGGTGGTGTGCATCTCTCGCACACAGGACCTGACAGCAGGTGTGTCTGTTATGACAAGAGGCTGAAGGCATATCAGGCAGGAGCAGGGGTGCTCTGTGTGACACGGGGAAAAGAAGATTCATGAATATGTAATGAGCTCACGATCAACAGCGATTCTCCGGTCTGATAGGTGCTGCCTGATACAGGACCTCGGACATGACTGAGGAACACGTCAGAGAACACCAGCCTTCACAGTATGATGTTTTTGGAATAGATTTTGGCAAGGGAGTACTGATAGTCTTACACACTGCCTTTACACTGCGGACCTTTTCAGCATCTCTTTGTAAATCTGCAGCGAGTGCCCACTGCGTTTCCATGTTCATCTCCAGCTCTGGGCAGCAGCGGTTCAGGATGGATTCTGGTTCTAGCCTGAAAAATGGTAGTCGTTCAAACCTGTAAGTTATAGTATCAGTCTGAGGAAATCTGAGGAAATCAATATCCCTGGGTGCCTGTGCCGCAGAGCAATAGATTGCAAAATCTTTTGAAGCCACGGAAAGCTTAGCTGCAATATGAGGCTCTTTTTGATCTTGATTGGGAATTTCCTCTGTAATGTTGTCTCATGCTCCATCTTTAATAATACAACACAGGCATTTTAACTTTATAGGGTTTCAGATTCATTAAATTGCTTTCTATTACGACTTTTCTTTGCAAAGGATGCTGAATAGCTCCAGCTGTAAAAGCCACTGGCACCACAGAGAATATGAAGCACTCAGTCTTTGAATAGAGAGCGTAAACTGGACTTGTGTATTTCACTTCTTTCTTGGTTTAGTCATTAGTAAGCAGACCATCAAGACAGGAGAATCGGTCCGAATCACTCAGGAAACATGATCAAAGTTCTCTAATAAAGTATGTATCCCCATCTGTAAACAATGGCGCAATCAGATTTCCCCACTGTCTCCCAAACACATTTTTAAGGAGCCTTATTTGTCCTCTGCTGACTGCGGTATCAGTTTCAGGAGATGAATCATTGCTGATGCCGTTGAGACATGCTTTAGGCAACTCCACTGTTCAGGATAATAAAGCTCAGTCAGGAGTCGGCACTTTCTCAGTTTCACACATGGAGCCCTACTCAACACAACCATTTTTATATTTTATTTAGTATTTGGATATACAATTTCTTGTAAATTAGGTAAATAAACAAACAAACAATTAACAATTATTAGGGGTTTTACTCGACTGCTGAGGTTATCCCTAGGATTGTGGCCATCCTACATATAGTACTGTGCAAAAGTTTTAGGCAGGTGTGAAAACATGCAGTAAAGTAAGAATGCTTTCAAAAATAGACATGTTAATAGATTATAATATCAATTAACTAAATGCAAAGTGAGTGAACAGAAGAAAAATCTACATCAAATCCATATTTGGTGTGACCACCCTTTGCCTTCAAAACAGCATCAATTCTTCTAGGTTCACTTACACAAAGTCAGGGATTTTGTAAGCATATAGTCAGGTGTCTGATTAAACAATTATACCAATCAGGTGCTAATGATCATCAATTCAATATGTAGGTGGAAACACAATCATTAACTGAAACAGAAACAGCTGTGTAGGAGGAATAAAACTGGATAAGGAACAGCCAAACTCAGCTAACAAGGTGAGGTCGCTGAAGACACTTTACTGTCAAAAGTCATACACCACGGCAAGACTGAGCACAGCAATGAGACACAAGGTAGTTCTACTGCATCAGCAAGGTCTATCCCAGGCAGACATTTTCAAGGCAGACAGGGGCTTCCAGATGTATTGTCCAAGCTCTTTTGAAGAAGCACAAAGAAACGGGCAACGTTGAGGACCATAGACACAGCGGTCGGCCAAGGAAACTTACTGCAGCAGATGAAAGACAAATCATGCTTACTTCCCTTCACAATCAGAAGATGTCAAGCAGCGCCATCAGCTCAGAATTGGCAGAACATTTTCCGGAGAAGTCTGGTCAGAAGTGGCCTTCATGGAAGACTTGCGGCCAAAAAGCCATACCTCCAACGTGGCAACAAGGCCAAGCAACTCAACTATGCATGAAAACACAAGAACTGGGGTGCTGAAAAATTGCAGCAGGTGCTCTGGACTGATGAGTCAAAATGTAAAACATTTGGCTGTAGCAGAAATCAGTTTGTTGGCCGAAGGGCTGGAGAGCGGTACACGAATGAGTGTCTGCAGGCAACAGTGAAGCATAGTGGACGTTCCTTGCAAGTTTGGGGCTGCATTTCTGTAAATGGAGTTAGGGATTTGGTCAGAATGAATGGTCTCCTCAATGATGAGAAGTACAGGCAGATTATCCATTATGCAATACCATCAGGGAGGCATCTGATTGGCCTCAAATTTATTCTGCAGAATGACAATGACCCCAAACATACAGCGACAGTCATTAAGAGCTATCTTCAGCTTAAAGAAGAACAATGAGTCCTGGAAGTGATGGTATGGCCCCCACAGAGCCCCGATCTCAACATCATCGAGTCTGTCTGGGATTACATGAAGAGAGAGAAGCAACTGAGGCTGCCTAAATCAACAGAAGGACTGTGGTTAGTTCTCCAAGATGTTTGGGCCAACCTACCTGCCGAGTTCCTTCAAAAACTGTGTACAAGTGTACCAAGAAGAACTGATGCCGTTTTGAAGGCAGAGGGTGGTCACACCAAATATGGATTTGATGCAGATTTTTCTTCTGTTCTCTCACTTTGCATTTAGTTAATTGATAAATATATTCTATTAACATGTCTATTTATGAAAGCATTCTTATTTTAAAGAAAAATGAAAACTTGCAGCACAACATGGATGACAGGAAAATATGTACTTGCCAGAGTCTGCTGGGTTTCAGTCTATCCGAGCTGTTAATTAGTTAATTGAGTATTTTAACTGTCTTCCCTGGTCTTACTATAGGCAACGATTTAAAAAGTACTATAAAACATGCTGTATCAGGGATGGAGGTTGAAAGAACACAGATACAGGATGTGGAATGGGATGCAGAGAATAAGCAATCAAAGACGGGAGAGTGGCATGTTTTAGTTAATTAGAGGCTGACTTTCACCCATGAAATGATTCTCCTTCAAGAAGTCAGTTCAGTTGAAGAAGGTCAGAGGAAAAACTTCTGCGTTCACTGCTGCGGAGAAGCCCCGTTCCCACCCGGCAGGAAAGCTGGGTTGTTCAGCGAGGGGGTTTGGCGCAGATCTGGGCTGGTGAGGGATCAGGAGCCTTCCAGGACCTTGGACAGCAGGCAGACCTCCAGGCGGATAAACGCACAGATGGTTGGATCAGACTCCAGCACCAAGGTCAGGGTGAAGAGGCACGTCTCCACGATTCCTAGATGGAAAACAAAGTGAACAGCCGTCTCGTGGACCCACTGACACACTGAGGGTCGGTAGCCTTGCTGATCCTTCAAGCCGGTCTGCGGCCGCATCAGTGCTAAAGAGCAGTTACTGAGGGACAGAACTCATTACTCTATTATAAGGGACAGTAATGAAGGTAATAACATAATTAGGTGCACAAAAACTTGTTGAGTAGTTGTGTGGTCTGTCACTAGAATAGGCCCCTGTCAATATAAGAGATCAAAGCCTGTGGAGAGAGCTGCTTCAGAGGTATTGAATTAAATTTTCTCTGTTCACTCAAGCCCAGCTATGGTTAGGCCCAACTCTGCTTTCTTCTCTGCTAGGAACATATGATAATGATGACAAAGAGAAAAAATAAAAAAAGGAAAGAATAAAAGTATCATTGCAGTCTTTATCTTAAAAATACGACACAAATACGTTTGTGCATCGGGACGATTGTCCTCTTTCAAAGCTCTGCTTCCGGTCTTCAAATCCCAGCAAATGATTAATTGTGCCTCCCAGATTAATTAATCTGGTAATTAGTGTGTTTTCTGAAGAGAGACGATAAATGAGGTATGGTTTTTCACTTTCCCAAGGACATCAGAGAGGGTGGTTGTTTAAAGAGTGAAGAGAGAGAGGATAAAAAACACAAACTAGCTTCGTTTATCATGAAAATAAATCCCATTAGCAGCTATCATAAATTAAGGCAGAACATTGCTTTTGTGCCAATTCATTTTTTTATTAACATCCATTGTTAAGGGGATTTTGTTTATACACCAGAGCCCTCTGAAGGAGAAGACAGAGCTGTGGTGATTTTCAACAATGGATTTCTGTTTTGTCTTCAGAAGGTATTGTACGTGAAAAACAAATAGCAAACTGCCTTTCAGTGCATGACAATCAACTAAGAATAAAAGGTTTCAGACACTGAGAGTGACATGTAGATTTCCCTGTGGAGTTGTGTGTATTTCATTTGTCATATCCAATGTGTTTTGTCACAGAACATATTGGATTCAGAAAAAACACAAAGTCCCTTAAAAGAAACAAAACAGGAACCTTGTGCATGTTTCCATCTATTCAAAAGCAGTTTCCTAATTGGGTTGCTTCTATCACAGTATTAAGACAATTGTTATTTTGCTGTTAGAGGGACACAATAGCACGGTATTTGTATTGACAACAGCTTTGCGGTATAATTGTATCTTTATTGTGCAGTATAATTGGGACGTCGTTTGCAGAACTCCTGCAGTCTGTGGGAGCTTGTGGAGACTGCAGGGCCTTTCAGGGGTGTTGTTTTAAGTCATGATTAAAGGCCTGTCAGATTAAAATAAGGTGTTGTTTTAAGTGTGTCCAACACATCTTCCTTCAACTAAAATAAAAAAGTTTTGTAACCAAAGTTAAAATGTGTATGTTATGTTATGAATACAAAACATGTTTGCTATGGGTCACTTAACTGAACTGAACAGAACTAATGTTTCTGATACCAGTAGTTTATGTTTATTCATTTTTGGCTAGATGTAAATGCATGATGTAACGATGTATAAAATTGTTATCTTGCCATGTTTTATATTACACTGAATTATTGAAGTCTCACAGGTACGGCACTGATCGATGTGCTGAAAAACAGTGCATGACATTTATTTGGGCTTTTCAGAAGGCTGAACTCCTTCCATTTGGATTTAGTTGGTAAACTGGTTAGTAAACATTAAGCCGCTGATTACCAAACATGCAATGAACAAGCCACATTTAAAAAAGGAACAATAAAGTACAATATTTAGTATTTTAACTGAAGTTATTTCACATATTTTTACTGAAAAGCTCCACCAGATCAGTTGGCTGGAGCTGCAGGGAGGCATTTGATTTTCGTCTGTCTATCCAGAAGGGAGATAAGCTGAGAGCTGAGATGAGATCCATATGATGATATTAGTGGATGAGCGAATGACAAGACAGGGGGCTGTGAAATTGAAATGCACGCGATCGGTGTCAGGAAAGGTTGACATCATTATCTGGCCATCACGTCAATATTGTAATGAAAGTGTTCTTTATTAGATTTCGCTTTTTTATTTGTTATTTTGTAGTTGGCAGGAACCTAAGCTATATAAAGGCAATGGAGCTGCAGAATCACAGTGGACAGAAATGTTTTTTACGCACATACTCACACATGTGCTGCATTTCCTCAGACCGCCTGTGCTGTGGGTATGATAAAGGTGTTTGTGAGACACCCATGCAGACTCATCTTCATATCCCTTATTGAAAACCACTCAAAGAGATCAAATTTCCATTTGATTCTTGATGGAGTGTTTATTAATCCACGCACCCTCATAATAAATGTGCCCATAATTCTGTCATTGGTCTTTTCTGTATATTTTATTTATTTATATTTTAATTTATTGAAATTGACTTTTGCTTGCCCCTATTTCCTGTCCCTGAGAGGATCGTTTGGTCGTAAACTAAAAAGCTTTCCAGTCCATATATTGTAATGGCTCTAGCCACATGTAAACGCACACCATGGGCAGTGCATGGCGTGACATCAGTGTGCACTAATCTCTGTCTGTCAGGTTCATGAGTGATGGAGGCCCTTTGCACTTTGAAAGCATGTTTAGCATTTAACCATAAGAGGAAGTTCTCCACCTCCACAGCAGATCATAAATAATGGACCTCATATTCAAAGACAATGCAATTTTTATACAACTTTCTTGCACTTGCTTCTGATACTAGTGCTTTTCAAATGCAATTTAGAGTTGCGTGGAAACTGTGACAATGTTATTCCCTCTTCAAATCACAATGCAGATTTACTCTGGGACACGTTCATGTGGGACCCTCTTGCCCTGTGGTCTCCTCTTCACACAGAGAGGCGTCACAATCTGAACAAACTCCCCAGCGATGTGGCTGGAGAGACAATGTGGGAACATTCAAAAACAGACTGGATAGGATCCTTGATCACTTAGATATTAATGGACACCAAACGAGCACGATGGGGCGAATGGCCTCCTCTCGATTGAACGCTTTCTTATGGTCTTATGAATTCAGATATGACTGATAGGAAAGGAAATTGAAGGTGAATCCTCTGATGAAGGGATGCGTGGATCGGTGCCGGCAGTGTCTAGACTGTGGTGATCGCAATGCACCCTTTATTACTGTGTTTACCTGCAGAATGCCTTGATTGTCAGTGCAAGGACCATTGTGTGTTAAATTCACATGCTGTAAAGGCCCGGCACTCCTGGGAGGTGACCTGTCTTGCTGACGTAGGTTTTATGCTCAGAAATGGACGATATTTTAATCTTGTCTACAAGAACATGTAGTTCGTAATTTCCTCTTTTGATTTCATTTTATTATAGAGCATTTTGCTGCACTGGCACAAGGAGGGGAAGCTATATGATATAACGTTGACACAGCAGCATTCACTGCAGCTTTAACAAAGAACTCGTCTGCACTTCAATAGTTTGTGTTTTCTTTATTAATATTTTTATGTTTTATTTTTTATGTGAGTCGTTACCTCTCCGTATTGATTGTGAAAAGCCAGGGAATAATTTAACATCAGCATGGTATTCAATGAAGGAATGAATACTGACTTAACTACTTTGACTGAGATCCAACAGAAAATGCATCTGCTACTTAAAGCACTTGTCTGAATAGCAGAGACAATGCAGTGGCTGTAAATAGCTTTCTTTTAATGATGGTGCCAATTGGAGTGAGATGAACACAGTTTATGGTGTTACAATAACCATGATTTTTCTTAATGGATCTGCTGGCAAGTGTCCCATTCCTCACTGTACTTCCATCAGAAGTTGATCCATCTATAAAAAAAATATTTCTAGAGGAGCAGATTCCAACAACGCTGTAGACCATGTCTGGCGACTCAGCTCTGTCAGGTAAAAGCTGAAAAATGCCGTCTTTTTGCAACAGTTACCCAAATCTCATTACTACGGCATTGTTAGGGAGCCATCAGTCAAGATAAAGAATTTTCATCCAAACCTTTCGTTTTCTTTACAGAGTGATTTATAATATAATTAATTGGCTTTATGAATCGCATGTTATGAGTTGTAATCTTATTTCCCATATCTTGCAACTTCACAAGTTTCCAATGCAAATATGACCACTGTATTTCCACAGTACAGTTTAACAATCCACTTACTGCTTACAGAAACGCTTTGCATTTTAAATGTATATGTATTAATGAATTAATGTATGTATTGTGATAGTGTGCGGGGTGTGGAATCTGGGTTGAAAGCCTCGGTTGAATTAGGCACAAACAAGTAGATACAATACAATAATGTAGTCGAATTGAAAAAGCCATCAAGGAGTTTGAATCGTAAACGATAAAGCTGAGACTTAAAGTAAAGTTTAGCTGAGTGGGACATACAGTATCATTAAAATATAAATAATATAACATAAATGTCCATATTGAATATAGTGCTTAAATGTGAATATTGATGACAAAAGTCTTCGGATGTGTACGTTTTCCACTTGATGTGGTAATCTGTTGTTGTTTTTCCCAGAAACCACTGCAGTTTACTATACCTTCACAATCATCCTGCCTGGTTTCCTGTTGTTCTCTGTCGGCACACAATGCCGGAATTAATTGAATTATCAGCAGCCCCAGGCCAGGGTTAGGATGTTAAACTGTAAGGAAATAAAACAGAGTGGCTTTAAATTCAAATGATAGCTGAATGCTTTGTAGAAATGTACCTATTAGGAATCTCATGTGTCAACATATATAAAACAGTCAATTAAAATAAATCTCTCCATATTCTTTATGGCCCATATACTGTCTCACGAAAAGCAGTACTTTATGCTTCTGCCCTGAATCTGTTTTACCCAAGTCAAAGTTTGATGTGACAACCAGTGGTCATTAACAAGACAGGATATGAGCAATTCTCCACATGAAATTTGTTTCACGGAAAATACAATAACTATCTTGTAACAATTTTTATTCTCAAAACGTAAAGTTCAATTCTGAAAATGAAGCCAAAGAAATGAGAGCGGTGCATTACATTATAAATATACATAATTTAACATTGCATTTCCTTTCACCTGACCCGGCAGTCTTTCAAAATAAAACACTAAACATATCGCTGTGTTTATCTCATAAGTAAACACATGAATGTTTCATGGACAACATATTCTGCTGTAATTTATTAATTGTGCTTCTTGAGAATATAGATGCAGCTCTTTTCATTTCCAGTTTACTCTTGTTTTCACTTTGCACAATATATTTGCAGGCAATAGCTCCCCATGAGCTATAGATTACAACAACAATGAGGTTTAACAACAGTGAGGTTAATTACATTCAGAGGCATGTGCACCTTGCCTACCAAAAAGGGAGCCAACCACGATATATCCAAATAACGAGGGCTGGTGTCTGTGTGTGCGTGTGCGTGTGTGTGTGCGTGTGTGTGCGTGTGCATGTGTGTGCGTGTGTGTCTGTGTGTGTGTGTGTGTGCGTGTGCGTGTGTGTGTGCATGTGCGTGTGTGTGTGTGTGCGTGAATATGCATAGTGCAGATATATAAAGGCCATTTGACTTGTTTAAATGAGAGTAGGGTTGTTTGGGTCATCTGGATAGTTTGGTTAATGGCACCTCATTATTCTAATGAGCTTTTGCAGCCATAGAAAAGAAAGCTTCCAAAAAATGTTGAGAAAAAATGTGTGGAAGACAATTGGTTTATTATATTACTCACCGCCTATTAAAGGTCTATGGGTTGAAATTTACCACAAAACAGAAACAAAATGGCATATATAGGCATAACTCAAATTATATATACAGCTGGGTGTCGGACATTATTGGAAATTAAAATGGAATTGTCCCATTTACAGGTGGGTGTTATTTTTATGTCCCACGCCCAACTCATTCTAAAAGTTAGTGAAATACATTCACTCTTTCAGCATCAGATCTAGGGCCCTGACAATCGTTAGAAGATAAACTGTAAGCATCGGGAATTTGGCCCTCGTGACTAGAACTAATAATAGGATAAACTTCTTATGCTACCTAGTTCGTATGCTTAATGAACACCATTGTAGCCTGCAGTGAATATTAAAGTAGTTTTGGATACAGTTCATTAAAATAATGTAGCCGTCACCTCAGAGCACGCTATAGATAGATCTGTGCAGTCTGGATTTGGGAAGCGCGCTTCATATTACAGTGATAAATGACATTGCAGCGACCCATTTATTTTCCCAAAGATGTTATCTGCTGGATGTTGCCAAAACGCTTTATTTTCCAAAATGTAGCCTTCTGACAACAAGGACTGCAGACAGAAGCAGTAAAGTTAGATTTGGTCTGTTTCCTGTGGAAAGTGATGATGGAGTGCGAGAGTTCTGTTTGCGTTCCTGATTCCTGTCTCATTTACCTACCTTTAAAGCTAAATCTGGAGATGTTTCTTTGTGACTCAGATCAGCTGCTCGCACGTTCATGTGTTTACCAGAAATGTGATGAATAACCTTTGTGCTCCAGCTTTATAAAGGAGGTAGCAGCTGTTACACAAAACAGACATTTAAATGACTTAAATCATGTAAACATGAAAAGAATTACAAATCTCTGGAAGGCAAAATTCAATACCTGAATTCACTGATGCTGTTTAACATAGGGCTGTGCATTAGTCATGAACCCGTGACTTTCCAGGTGAACGAAAAAAGTAAATATTTACTCAATGTCTCGGGAGATTGTGTAAAGGCAGTAGGTAAGTAGGCAGATCAAAACAAGAAGACGAGACACCTACTTTCATCCAATCAAATCTTCCCTTCCTAAAAACAGAATCCACAAGAAGTATAAACACAAAGAAGATGCATTCATCTCATTTTCTGTCTGCCCTGGACCATTTCCAAGTGATTCTCCCATGCTGTCAGTTTAAAGAACCATTCCAGAAAATAAAAAAAACTTTGAAACCTTCTGCAAAGATCTCTCTCCCCCTTTCTCTCTCAAATGAACAACTCTGCATTGCAGTAATTCATCTCTAACCTAACCTAATAAACTTCAACAGTACAAATGCACAAATCAAAATGTGTTAGAGACAGTACATTGCTGAAATTACATTTATATGCACCCCTCCTGCAGTTTTGACACATTCTATAAACAGAGAATGTAATTTACTGTTGGATGCACATGAATTATCCCTAATAATTCTAATTTTCTGCACCGAGCATCATATGCTTATGCATAGTTAATTAAAGACTAAAAGTCTGCAGTCTCCAAAACAGAGCAGAAAGGGACACACAAACCTTCACCCCCTATTGTTCTTTCTAATAGTCCTCATTAATCGAAATGCAGAAAACAACCATGGCCTTCTTTTGATGGGGATTCATACCTAATACCTTCATCTGCATGTTGCCTTTGCCAACACTACCTGACTTGCAGAATGTATTTCAATTTCTTTCTTGCGTTCTTGCTTTCGTTCTTTCTTTCACTGAGTGCCAGAATTGTTGACATGGGTTACAGACATTTATGTAGAAAAAAAAGGAGAATCAGCTTATGTATAATAAATTAGAAATGAAATCTGTGCCAGGTGGAGATGATATCGACTGATTCTCAAAGTTCAAATGTGCATTCATTCAGTTCATTCTGCAAACCTACATTTAGACAAAAAAGTGAGACGTTAAAAAGACGTCTGCATTTGAACCTTGTCACAGACAGCACTCAAACAGTATTTTATGTATGAACATTGTTAAGATGGGAATTAATTTCCCTGATTCTGAGCTGTACTTATATCTCCCAACTGAATGCTTGAAACATTTATATGGGCCTCTTCAGGTCATGAGGATATCCAGACTCGCCAAAAGTGCTCTTCCAATTACTTAATGTCTGTCTTTAAAAAGCAGTTTGGATGCGAACGTTTTCTCTCTATTGCATCAAGGCTTTTTAGATTCCATCCGGCTCATCCTATTACTGCTGCCCCTTGCATTATCGCTGCGACTTCACATAATTGAACAGCAGAGCCCTAGAAAAAAGAAAGGAAAAAAAACACGATATTGGATGAGGCATCGTGTGGACTAAATCATGTTTTTGTTCCACTATCTCCAATAAAGAGGCTTGGCAGGACTATTCAGGATCAGTAGACATAATTGAATGGCCACTTCAATATCATAATGCAATGATTTTCCAAGTGCAAGGGAAAGTACAGGGGGAGAGAGAGAGAGAGAAAGTCTTATTTTAAATTAGTGCTCATTTTCTAAGAGACGTCGAGTGGTGCTGTTTTGACGAACTCTTTTCGTGAGTGAATTCCTTTTAGCCGTACAAGCATTTTATTTTCTTATTTTTTCATTTTTCAACTATTTATTCCTTCCAATAAAGGGTGAAAGTGATTGCCTTGAATTCTTTCACATGTGTATTTTTCAAACCACATTTTCAGATTCTCAAGTAGATTGCTTTCTCTGAACTCACTGTGGTTCTCCACTCTTTAACACACCATAAACCAGTCCCTCTTCAGCCGTTCACTGGAAAACCTATGATTATTCTTTGTGCTTTCAATCTCATCTTAAATGTTTGTCCTTTACATAATATAAATATGCAGTACAGTGTTTGATCAATCAAATCGTTGACCTTTGAAGCTCTGAAGCTGTGATTGAATATCATTAAGCTATATTTTAAAAGTATTACATTACTAAGCAGGAGTATGTATTTGTTTGTATGTATTACACAATGGCACCCCAAGTCTAGTTAGAATGCATTTTAATGAAGATAGAAAAAGCCGGCACTACTTTACACAGAACACTTATCTCGAATAATAACTACAATGCATACCTATAAGAAGTAATATTGTGGGGGCTGCTCTGCCGAGACCCCTTAGAAAGCAGTGAGATTAATATATATGCGATCAATGCATAACTTAAAATCTGAATGACAGAGTTGTCAGAACTGCTTCCTTTCATTAACAACCTTTGTTTTCTTGGGCTTCCTGCCAGGAAAGCAAATGTAATATCCATGGATGTTTAGAAATGCGAGCATCAATGCGGTTTGCTACGGATTTGCAGGGAAATGGAAAGTAAATGACTAAACCTGCAATTGTCCTATATATCTGCCATGTTTGACTTTATTTTTTAAATTTGTTTTGAAAAACTATTTCAAGTTTATTTTCTTCTGTCCCCAGCACATCATTTTTTTGCAATTAGTTTTCAGCAACAACTAGAGATTGAAACAGTCTAATGATAAATGGCATTAACTAGAAACTGAAATGTTCAACACCGTGCACACTGCGTTACTGCATAACTATCCAAGCGCGTCCAATCTATATTCTTCACAGACTGAAATGCAGTCTGCGGAATGCAATGTAAATTGCCTTTTAAGTGTGATTTGTATCATTCCCTGTTTTTGATAAGATTGTTGTTGCTGTTGCTTTTTTTCTTCTTAAACTTTTAAACCTGAGATTTGTGTCCAAAATAGTTGCATAATATACAGCAAAAAAAACGCATACCCCCCATTAAATTGCGTGAAATGCGGGGGCGTTATTGTGAGGTTAATGAAAAACAATATTTTCAGTAAAAATAAAAAATGTTTCATGTATTTGTTTTCATTACTGTATTAGACATATAGGAAATGAGGTTGCTGTGATCCACTATATAATTGATCCAGAGCATTTAATTTTAAGACTTCTATTAGTGAGTCGATTTATCCATTGGTATGTACTGTATTAAAATTGTACTCTTTACGTTAATACTGTATTAAAAAAACTGCACTGTCACAAAAAGCTCAAAAGCAAAGATAGTGAAACTTATGCTGTACAACTGACCATACACTGCACTGAGAAAGTCCCACATTATCACACGGCAGTCACTTCCTAACCCCACCACTTGAGCCCGTCCCCATTTGAGGACAGGAGCCAATCGTGTTATATCCGAATTCACGTTATCGCGGGTTTTACTGTATTTAGAAATCTTGGTAATGCTATATGTAAAGTACACCAATTTTATTTACACAAATGTCACATCATTGTCAGCGCTGTGAGTCAGACCGAAAGGTTTCCAGCAGTTGTGGCCACAGTTGAGGGCCACAGATCGCTAGGGATTAGATCTTCAACGGTTGCTATCTTTAAAACAATTGAGAAATGCAAATAATAATTGATTCAGTTAGCACATTGATAGCTCTGTGGAAATGACCACAAGCTGCTGTGGCTCTCCACGGTTGTCCAGCTGTGGTTATGGGTTTTGAACCATTCCTTTCCAAGTCCACCTCCACGCACGATTACTCGGTAAATTTACCAAAGATAGGTGCGGCTCACACAGGCGGGATCAATTCCTGGATCAAACATATAAGTGTTCAAGTGAATGAGAACAAATGAAATACTAACTAGTGAATGAATACATGTCTTTCATGAGGCATGCTTCTGTATAGAAATTAATCATCTTTCCTAACTTAATAAAAATCATATAAGAGGCTGTAATTTAGTAGTTTGTGTGTCTAAGTTTTCATCCATGAAACGCCTCTCACAAATAAGAGACTAATTAGTCAGTGGTAATTATTGTTTTGATGTTACAGACCACTTGCAGTCATTGGCAAGGAAGTGTGTGAGACTCTCCAGCAGAGCTACTTCACAGGGTAACTATAACTATATAAACTATATAAATAATATAAACTGTAGCAACCCACTATCTCTCGTCTTCTCGGTGACCTAGCAGACATTGGGAGAGATCTGTTTGCACATCACCTTTGTGCTTAGGAAATGCAATATGTAAATAAACAAGGAGAAAAAACAACTGTGACATAAGTAATTTTATTTACCGTCATCCTTTGCGGGTGATGTCATAAGACCTTCACTCTGTCACACTCAGGGGGAATAATAAAACCTGCTTGGCTTAGAAATCCATCCCACCCCCCACAAGAAAGTCTCAGATGAGCAAATAACAAGGGTAGGCTTTTTTATGTACCATTTTCATTAAATGAATTCTAATGCCTTCCTCAGACTTTAAATGAATAAATAAATAAATAATGAGGTGAAAATACTTCACCATGCAGGATGATACAGTCAATTAGAAGGCATTTACACTTTCTTGCATGACACAATGTCCTCTGCTAAACTGTGTTTTTGGTGTTTGTTTGTCTGCTTGTTTGTTTGTTTGGTTAAGGTTACAGAAAGACATTTACTTTAAGATTGCCACATTTACATTCCAAGTGCATCTTCTCCATTGCAATTGATTAGTTGGTCATACTTTAATGTCGGCGACTGTAATCAAGCGAAAGCAAAGCAAACTGATGAACTGATGCGTTGTGGAATTCAGCGTGGTGTGAGATTTATAATGAGAAATCAAACCTCTATCTATTTCAATATACAGCGGGATTGACTGAGGAGGATAAATGAAAACCACATGTGGTGACAGATAAGAAGAAAACATGAAATGAGGAAAATATAACAGTGGCTCTTATTTTAAGCCCAGGTTACTCAGCTTGTTTCATGGTGAAGGTACTGTTTGCACTCCTGCTTTGCACCTGTGTATAAAAATAACAAATTGTAGAGGTAATATTGTATAGATAATATAGATTTTCCATGAGACCCCAACATTTTAACAATCTGGTACTGCAAGTCTTGAACAAAAGCATCGCTTGTAACACAGTGACGTGTGGTTATGTTTGAAACGCGATAAACACCATATTCCTCAAAAACAACAGAATATGTCCATCAAAGCACCCAGAGGGGGAAATCTATAGACAACCACCCAGTCAATGCCAGGAGTATAAGGAACAAGATGTTGGACTTAGAAGCCACAGTGCTGGTGTGTGACTATGATATTGTAGGAGTGACGGAAACATGGCTTACAGAAAATGATGGGGATGAATACAAGTTGGAAGGATACACACATTTTAGGAGAGACAGGCAAAATCGTAGAGGGGGTGGGGTAGCATTATATGTGAAAAATGACATTGAGGCAGAAGAAATAAAATTAAATCCCAGGAACGGAACAGAATCTTTGTGGGTGAAACTTTTGGACAAGAGATCTGGAGGATTAGTGGTAGGAGTGTGTTACAGGCCACCAAACTCAGATATTCAGAAAGATGTTGCATTGTACAGTGTAATTAGGACTGCATGTAGCAAGGATGTGGCTGTTATAATGAGGGATTTCAATTTCCCAAACATAGACTGGGAATGCCCAGTGGGGACTACAGAAACAGAAATAGAAATGGTTGAGATGGTAAATGACTGCTTTCTAACTCAATTTGTCAGGGAACCAACCAGGGAGAGAGCATGCATTGACTTGATATTTTCAAATGACCAGGATAGAGTCAGAGGGACAGTAGTTAGAGAACCAATGGCAAATTGTGATCACAATATGGTTAGCTTTGAGGCATTCTTTCAAAAAACAAGGCCCAAGTCTAAAACAATGGTCTACAATTTCAGAAAAGCAAACCTTGAAGGTATAAGGTGGCATTTAAACTGGAGCACACTGGATACAGATTCAGTTGAAAATGGATGGTTATATTTTAAGAATATACTATTTGAGGCTCATGAGAAATTTGTACAAATTGAGGACCAAAAAACCAAAATGGTATAATAGAGGTATGCAAAACAATATCAAGAGGAAGAAAATGTTGTATAGTGCATACAAAAGGGATAGAGACAAAACAAAATACATTGAATATGTTGAGCTGCAAAGAGATCTTAAGAAAGGGATCAGGAAAGCAAAAGGGGAAATAGAAAGAAACATAGCTCTTGGAGCTAAAACTAATGCAAAGAGCTTTTTTCAATATTACAACAGCAAGAGGACAATAAGGGAGGAAGTAAAACAGATAAAGGGCAAAAATGGAAGTATCTTGGAAAACGAACAAGATGTGGCAAATGTTCTAAATGAGTATTTCACAGAGGTTTTTACAGAAGAAAAGACAGATGACATGCCACAGGTTAACAATCAGTCCAGTCAAACCCTAAGAGAGATCAGGATAAATGAGGAGGAGGTACTAAAGGGACTAGCAGAATAAAAAACCAACAAATCACCTGGGCCAGATGTTATATTTCCAACAGCACTTAAGACAAATATTCCAAATGATGCTTAGAACAGGGGATGTGCCAACTGACTGGAAGACAGCAAATGTCATACCAATCCACAAGAAAGGGGACAAAACTGAGCCAGGAAATTACAGACCAATCAGTCTCACCTGCATCACCTGTGAAATGTTGGAAAAAATTATTAGACAGAAAATAGAGATAGTCAACATGGGTTTAGACGAGACAGATCGTGTCTTATTTATTTGAGTTCTTTGAACACGCAACTGCAGCTGTAGATCACGTGAAAGCATATGATATGATATACTTAGATTTCCAAAAAGCTTTTGATAAGGTTCCACACCAAAGACTGATCCTCAAATTGGAAGCTGCAGGCATTCAGGGTAATGTAAGTAGATGGATTATGAACTGGTTGATGTATAGGAAGCAGAGGGTGTCGATTAGAGGAGTCACTTCTAACTGGAGTGAGGTTGTTAGTGGAGTTCCACAGGGATCAGTACTAGGGCCTGTGCTTTTTCTAATCTATATTAATGATCTGGACTCTGGGATGGTTAGCAAACTTGTCAAATTTGCCGATGATACTAAAATAGGTGGCTCAGCAGATACAATCTCGGCAGCACAGACTATTCAAAGGGACTTAGATAATATTCAGTTGTGGGCCGACACCTGGCAGATGAAATTCAATGTGGACGAGTGCAAGGTATTACATGCAGGTAACAAAAATGTCCACTATAAGTAGACTATGGGAGGAATAGAACTAGTCTATGTGGACTCCTCACTTTCTCCATCCAAACAGTGTGGGGAAGCAATAAAAAAGGCAAACAGAGTGTTAGGGTATATTGTCAAAAGTGTAGAGTTGAGAACAAGGGCAGTGATGTTCAGACTGTACAATGCACTAGTTAGAGCTCATCTGGATACTGTGGACAGTTCTGGGCTCCACACTGATATCGCTGCTCTAGAGGCTAGAGGCTGCTCTAGAGGCAGTTCAGAGGAGAGCAACCAGACTTATTCCAGGTCTGAAGGGAATGTCCTACTGAGAGACTGAGAAACTGAACCTTTTCACCCTGGAACAGAGGAGACTACGTGGAGACTTGATCCAAGTCTTCAAAATCATGAAAGGCATCGACCACATCAAACCAGAGGAGCTTTTCCAGATCAGCAGGGACACACGCACCCGGGGACACAAATGGAAATTGGGCTTCAAGGCATTCAAGGCATTCTTATGTTCTTAAAATGGGAGAGGAAGGGCACTTGTATTATCCTTCAGTGTTGTTTTTACACAAAACCAGGGAAAAGAAACCCCATCACAATACCTCTAAGAAATCAGTTTTCCTTTCAGCAGAGGCTATAAGAAAGTGTCTCCCATACACAGAGGATGGAATTGAGTTGTGTTTTTAATAGAACAATAAAGTTTGCTGGAGGAGATTTGATTGAGGGCTTCAAAATCCCGGTGGGAACCAAAGGAGTCAACTTCAAGCACAACTATAGTCTCTGCAGAGAGACGGGAGCTGAGGAGACACACCTGTAGGCAGCAGACACAGGACTAACCAGGAGGCATGTTCAGAGCAGGGAGACGGGAAGGAAGGGAGATTGATGGGGAATCCAACTGATGTTGTTTCTTATTCTCCTATATAGAGGATCTTTTCTAGATCTGCAGGGACACACGCACCTGGGGACACAAATGGAAATTGGGCTTCAAGGCATTCAAGACAGAAAACAGGAGACACTTCTTCACACAGAGAGGCATCACAATCTGAACAAACTCCCCAGCGATGTGGCTGAAGAGACAATTTGGGAACATTCAAAAACAGACTGGATAGGATCCTTGGATCACTTAATTATTAATGGACACCAAACAAGCACGATGGGGAGAATGGGCTCCTCTCGACTGGACACTGTCTTATGTTCTAGATGACAGCAAAATTTGGTACCGTCTGCAATTGCATTTGAAGCACCAAGAGTCATTTCTAAAGGTGGATGCCTTAATCTCAGAGCAAAATCTCTGGTGGCCACATAGTCAAATCATATATCAAGAACAACTGGACTCAAACCCAGCGTTTAACAAATTGTCCACTATGGCTGTTGCTCACTATGGTCTTAGTGACCCCACTGTGAAGTAATCTCGGTGGAATGATTTTAGTTGTTTTTCACCCCTGCTGGCACAACTTATCTGAACTGAGGCTCTTCGGTGCGGTCGTACACAGGCAATTATAACAGGGAGCTGTCTCTGAAAGATGTAGATATCAGAGCAAAACAAACTCAGAAGCATTGATTTTTTTAATAGCTCTGCTTACTGGCTCTAAAAATATCAAGTACATTGAAATACATTGTGGGAAGAAGCTTTTAGTATATCCTTAATAATAGAATCAGGAGCATAAAGAGCTTGCGAAGAGCCCGTGGCTAATGTCGAGTTTAGTGCTCTAGGGGATTGCTTTTCTTGTTGCTGTTTGTTTCCTTTTGCCTTATTGTAAATGTATTTTTTTCATAAGGGATTGAAATGTAAACTATCATTTTTGATCTGGGCTAGATTTATTTTGTTTGCTTGTTTGGTTGGGTTTTGTCCTCTTTTACTCTCTTTTTAGTAACACACATCCTTGAGAGGACAACTCTTAACAGGTTCAGGATCAGGTTATGGTCTTTAGCCCCAGTGAGCTCATTTACACGTCTACTCCCACACCACAGGGCAGACTTGGCAAGCTGTGCCGATATGTGTGAGTACTGTGCCCTCCGCGCTTCATCACAACCTCGATTTAGAGTAACTACATCTGATTTCTAAAGAAGAAATCTCACTCATCCACATTATTCTTAAACCGATTGGGATCTTCGGAAACACAGACCAGTGGAATATTTGGTGTAGTTATGGTGAAGCTAATGTTGTGTATATACAGCATGTATGTATGTATGCACACACTGTTGATGTTTAATGTTCCCATGAAGTCCAAGGCCAGCTTTCGATTGCCGTGACTCTTCAGAGGGAGGTTGAGCATCCTTAAATGTTTTCTTACCTTTCTCCATCACCTTCATCTGTGTGTGTTTTGTTTACGTGGGGTATCTGGAGCAGACATGCTTGCTTTTAGTGGCATGCCAGCAGAACTATATGAGAAAATCCCAGAAGCCCAAGATCGTCCCTGCTTCATGGGGTATGTGGTAACCACTGTCCTACCATGATTATTTATAGGAGATTAAGTGGCTAGAAAGAACCAGCTCATAAAATAAGGATGTGATGAAAGCCTTGCCATGAAACGCACACAAGAAAAGGGTCAAACACTTTAAAAAGACAAAACAAAACCCTACAGCACACACCAACCAAGCGTACAAAACATGGCAGTCAGGGTCACCCAACATTAATGTGAACTGCCTTTTGCTAATCACATAATACTGTGGGGGGAGCGAGGGATAATATTAGGCACCAAAGTCGCTGATAATTTTTTTAAGCTCAGTAGGGATTCACAGCCGTGTCTTGTCGGCAGCGACCTTCAGACACAGGAAACGGCCCAAGCCAGGTCCATTCTGAACAGTTGGCGTGTCCATTTTGTTCCTGCCCACAACAATGTTCCTGCTGCTCAATTATTTAAATGTGCTGCCTGCCTTATCCTCTGGTTGAGAAAAGCTTTTTTGGAGGTTCTTCTTCCTGTAAAGTTGTCAGTGAATCCTCTCTGACTGCGCACTAAAGACTGGGGGGAAAGTAAATGTTTTCTTCTCACATGCATATAAAAAGTCAGGAAGACATCAAGTTCCCTTGCAGCCGTCTTTAACTCCAACTTGTTTTTGATTGATGTGTTACTTAAAGAGCACATGTTTACAAAACAAGAAAGGCCTTTATTAAGACGTGGCTGGCCCTGAGTGCTTTCTGTGGCTGAGTAATGGTGTTTGTTCAATACAGCTTAGGGCTTTGTTTTTCTGTGGGTTTGGATATTGATAGTTTTAGCATTACACTGCACAGACTCTCATATGCACTGCAAGAGGTGAATGAGATTTTAACGCCTCGTGCCTACAGTCAAACAGACCACCATCTTACAATCCACCCAACAAACATGGATACAGCCCTTATCTATGGAGTAAAATTAAAACTAGAATCCACTTTTGTTATGCTATTTTTACTGTCAGGTAATCGCAGCCATACCTTTCCAAACCTACTGGCAGACAAAACATGCTCCCGAATCTCTGGTAATTTCCCTTTCAATCCTTCGCCTGTGGCTCATGCTGCCTTACTGACTGATTAGACTAAATGTTTGTAATCAAAACTGTCAAGAAAGCTGCTTCTCAGTTTATCTAAAACATCAAATAAAGAGCTGCAAGTGAATGATACGCCTCCAACAGCCGACACGCAGCGCAGAGATTTACACAGAAACAGAAATGCTAGGAGGTGCGGTTGTATTTTAATGGGCTCTGTGACCTTTTGTGACAGAAGCTGTGAACTATTTGCCGTGGCTGTACAGTAAATCTTCCTGTTGTCAAACATGAATTCCACATGTGCAAAATGAGTCTCTTAAGCTGTCCTTCTTAGAAAAGAGCTAGGGAGGCATTATTATTCTTTACTATTATTTGTGATGCCTTTTGCAATCTTGTTGTATGCTTCACTCGACTTTTCTGTTCTAAAATATCCCTTCTCCCCAATGAGTATCATGGCAAAGTGCTTGCCAGATTGTTTATTTTACAATAATTAAATTGAGCAGGTTTTATTAATTTTGTCTTTACCGTGAAGGTTAAGACATCGACAATCGCCAGCATCTGACCAAACACAGAACTGTGGCGCTAAGCATAATCTGCTATTGTATCAGTCTTAGCTAACAGAAACACTGCCCTAATCATAATATAAACCCATTTCCCAGCAAAACAAACCCTAATCTTAACCCTAGCCCAACGTTAATGCTCACTTTAGACTGAAACCCTAAACTTAAGCTTAAGGAGCCAAAATATTACTTTTAAAATCAATTGCAGTGATTGGGAGACTGCAAGGCTATAACAAAATAAACTACAGCTCCCACAATTCCCAGAGCTCATGACTAAACCCTGAATAGTGTTCACAGACACAACCTGCCAGCAGAGACAGTGTCTGACTGTGTGAATCAGAGGTTTTCTCTCTGAAATCGAATCTATAAAATTGGTGAAACTGCAGCTATGTGTTTCCTCATCTGTCACCCAGAAATACTCGACTGCGACGATGGCTAGCAGGTCATTTCAGTTGCAGGGGTAACTGACAGCAGTGAAATCATGCTGATGACATTGTCTTACACTTATTGGTCTACCATATATAACAGGGTTACAGCGATACTAAAAGTAAGCTTCATGCCTGTTTAAGTCATGTCAATTCATCATCTAATGCAAATAGTCAACACGTTTTAAGAGCAGGCACACATTGTGGCGTAGTCTCTGAATGAAGCGGCTCAGCGCTTGGATAGTCTGAACGACATAGGTGACTTTGCCAAGGTCACAGGCAGCGCCAGGAAGCTGTGCTATTTAATCACTAAACCCTACATCGCTTGGCCAAGGTCCTAAAATCTAACCATCTCCTCTCATTAACTCTCACTGGATTGGCGACGGAAAATAGAGATATTTCGGTGCTCTGTGCATGCCAGCGGAGTCTGCCAGCACAATAAAAACACTCTTGCATATAAGATGTAATAAAGTCCTGCCTGACAAAGACAAACCATTTTGCCTTTCATGCCGGACTTATCTGCAGCACAGTAATCGAAATAATATTTCTTTCCCGTGCTGTAAATGAAAGCAGAGCTGTGCCATTGTCCAAAGGGCTAACCACCGAAGCTATCTGTTACACGGCCCTGCAGATTTGAACCAGTTATTCTTAATAAATAGCTACAGAGAACCGTGGAAGAAAACATTCATGCCAGAGTGATACTGCTTTTATTTTTAATCAATAATTAGGGGTCTCTAACTCTTAATGTGCACTCCTTGAAGGCACATCACATTCCAGATGCAACTGAGGTGTTTGATTTTGAAGTTAGAAAATTTAAAATCAGACAAAGCAAAAAAAGAAGAAGTGCATGTGCACTGCGAGATCCACTCAATCAATTTCTAAATGTGTCCTTGCCTATTATATGCTGCTTTCTGTATTCAGAATATAGCTCTCTGATTCCATGATGTCATTTCAGGTGAAGGTTTACTGCATTTCATTTGAATGGAGGCCCTCGAAATTAAACAATGAACATGTTTGATGCATGAAAGGACTTTGAATTTTAATTAATTCACCTCGAAACATGTTTTCCCCTCACTACATTGTAAACACACACTATCCTGTCATTTGATTTATTAGGGCTCCAAAATAGCTCATTGGCCAGAGCAATTTGAGCATCGATATTCATCTTTTTTATGTATTCGCCGCATACCATTGAATTCTGATTGCCTATGATGGCTTACATGGCCTGCTTTGTAGTTTTTATTACATTCTCATATGTATCAGCCTATATGTTTCCCATCCACTTTATTATTGTTATTTATTTCCTAGCAGATGCCTTTACCCAGGGTGACTTACAGTTTTCACAAGAAACATATCCAAAGCATTGCAAAGTGCTTTAAATACAAAATGAAATAGTATATATCCTATAAGCTAAAGTGCAAGTATTTTAGAGCATTATTGGGGTGGAGTATACCAGCTCACATCCTCAACTTTCTATCCACATGACCGACAAGAGACAGAGTTCAATACATCTCCCAGAATCTGACTGACACACTACACAGACACAGGTGCTTCCTGGACGGCACCCTATGTAAATTTTCTGGCTCCCCATCCCAAGTGTCTCAGTGTCCCCTGGAGAAAGGACGAGGAGGGCAAAGGAGAGCGAGAAACAGACACAAGCACGAACGATTACCCTGGCTTACGACCCCGCTGAGGCAGACGACTGTGTCCTTCATTCAGAAGAGAACCCCGACCCGTAACGCACTAATGGACTCTGACTACTCTCTGGATTACACTTCGGACTGTTTTGTGTCTGACTCCTGGTTTTGTATTAGCTTATAGAGAGAGCTTTTTTTTCACCGTTTAGTTATGCTCAACTAGGAGCTGGGGTTTTGTTTTGTGCTTTCTATTGTTTATACAGTGCTCTGCCAGATCTAGTTGGGGTGGCCACAGGGGGGGTCTGGCCTCCCCTTAGAACCGCCACTGCCTGTAGTACGACAGGCAGCCCCGAAAGGTAACTCTGGCCTTCCCAGTGTTGCAGTATATATAATGAGCCTACAAGCGAGGAGGACCTGGGTGGTGTGGAGGGACTGCAAGAGTGTCTGCAGGAATCCTGGGGCAGTTTGTGCGACACAACGGTAGGCAAGAACCAAGAGCCGGCCACGAGGGAGCTGCAGTAATCCAGGCAGGAGAGGATCCGGGTCTGGACAGGGAGATGCTTTGAGTAGTTGGTGAGGAAGGGACCGATTGTACGTATGTTGCTCAGGAAGAATCGGCAGGTGTGTATGAGAGTGGAGACGTGTAGTAGTAGGACAGAGATGGGTCGAGGGTCATAGCAGAAGGAGAGGGATGCATAATGCATGCATTCATGAAACACTTGATGTTTGTCAGTCTTACACAGCTGTGCTGATTGATTTTAAATATTACAGCAGGTAAAGGCATGAATTCAAATGTATCTGTGCTGCTGTCCGTTTCATTCTGAGATGCAGATACACAACATTGTTAACATGGAGGAAAGTGTGGAGGATCACATTAAGCAGGCTTTGCTAATTAGATGATACCTACTGCAAGCGAGCGTCAGGGATGGTGCTGCAGCCTAATCCATTTATTTTGTTCCCCATACCAAGATACTCATCTTCTAATTGCTCTGACCATAAAATTAGAATATGATTCGGTTGATATGAAAGTTCTCATTCCATCAGCATGATCACAGTATAATGCATTATAATAGTCAGCCTTTCCAAACCTAATATCACGTGCCTCTGACAACAGCACCTGTTTATGACAGACGCACTGCAGACCCAACTCTGACTTCCCCTCCTGGACTGGGGACAGCTGGACGCCGTGCCGTCCTCTGGGTCCCTGCATGGCTGTAGCTGGTAATCGCCACACTTGATATTATTATATAACGCAGGGGGTTTATGTTCCGCTGGGGGTACAGCACTCGGTTATAGGTCAGCTCAATTTCCAACAAAGAGATAATACAAGCCCCGCGTTAAGCATCTGTTAATTTTTAATCCTCTGCCAAGTCTGCCGAAGTGTTACGCAGTGGATGGGGAGTGATAACGAGAACTCTCTTTCTTTCTCTTCTGTTATTATTCGTTTTGCCCTTGGCTCAACTGCTGCTGCTTGCCCAAGTTAGCCGGCATGTGTAATTTTCACAGCTGTTTCGCACACATCGCTCCTCGGTCTGGGCTGCGCACCCTTCTGCATTTGTCAGGAGCCGAGGCACCCGGGAGCCCATGGAATACCGTGGGCATTTTTGTAGTAACGATCTTTATTAATCATTTAAATATTGGCTTCTTTGTTGCAGTTTGTAAGCCACCACAGGAGCTCGGCTGACGCTGATGATGATGGAAAGACTTACGTTTTGGAAAGTGATGAGCTCTCTGTGCGGAGAGCCGGGAGTCAGGGCTGTCAGAACATCATTATTTAATTACACGAATAACTCCAGAACAGGAAGGGGGGATTTATTTTCCAGGTTGGAAAGGAGTGCCTTGCTTTATCCTCTCACTCTTCTAAGCATCATTTGGGGAGACGCACTCACTTAATATTCTGACTCTCAATTAACTATGGAGGTGTTGAGTAAACTTATTTCTTCTACCTCTTGGGTTCTGCAAAGTCAGATCTGGTCAGATCAGGTCTTCATCGTGGCAGAGGAGCAAGAATCGCTATTTGTGGAATAAATCAGGAGAGCAGTTGGGGATATTCTTATATATTCTAGTACCAGGGAGAGGCAGTTCACCCTTTGTGGTGGCAGTGTTTTTTAAATATAGAGCATATGTTTCAGGCCTATATGCCAATTCTATCTTTGCTTCCAGAGCAGGGGCTGACATCCTTGAGCAGTTCTTTGAGTTGAGCTCGGCTTTTCAGCAGAAGTCCTGTGACACTGAAAAATTGCACGTGTACCAAACTCGCTCTCCCTCCGAGCTGAGGGACCGAGCGGCACTGGGAAGCAATAACTTCTTCAGTCAAGTCTGTTGAAAGGAGACCAAGGCATGTGTTCAGCTCTCGCATCTCCTTCACGAGAGGGAGTTCAGTACCCTTACTCTTCAGGTAAACTGAGATGAACTGAAATCCCTGAAGTCACTCTGCTATTGTGATAAACTGCAGATGCCAGCCTCACCCGAGATACATTGTCTATATTTTTAACTTCTCTCTTAAGGTTCTACTTAAATATATATGTATATATATATAGTGTTGCAACTCACACACTTTTGATGTACTTTACTGTTTATTTATTTATTTATTTTTCAGGCTTTATCTTGAGATCCTTCTGCTCACCTTTAGAATAGGGTAATAATATACTAGTAGTAGTATTCTGAGTGCTTCTATTATAAGTGTATGTCAACTTAGTTTCACTAACATAGATGTAACAACAGGAATGATTACAATGTAATTAAATGTTAATAAACGGTCATACAATTTAATTAGATTGACAAGAAACTATATGATTAAGCTACAGATTTAATACACATAATACCCTACATTTGTTTCAGGTTTTCGGTAACACTTTATAATAAGGTGATTCTTATTAGTGTGTAATGATTTGTAAGCATGTAATAGATGGTTCACGTATACTTTATAAAGTATGAATAATAGTTATAACTCAGTTATAATAATACATGGAATGGTCACAAAGTCGAACAGGTAGCTAAAAAGTGTCCCTCTTATAAATCATTTATAACCAAAAAGTGTAAAATAATGTATTAGGAATGTTCTTAAAAATATATATTAAATAATGATAATACTATATTGATAGATAGATGGATATAGAGGCAGTAAAGATTCACACTATGGAGATATATCTGTCTGCTGCCCTGTATTACCCCGCGGTGCATTGCCTTGGTTTCACCTGCAGCAGCAGAGCGATGATGCGGCTGATTGCCCCCGAGTGAAGCGTAAGTGCTGTGCAGTGCGATGGTGGTTCAAGTCGTAGACTGGGGGTCCGCACGGCGGGCTGGGGTCACTCGGGTTGAACTGGGTTAATGGCTGAAACATGGCCATATCCAGCCCTTCACACCCCATTATAATAACAGGTGCAACAATACACAAACACACAAACACTGAACTCGAGAGCTGAACGTGGCAATGCTCTGGAGGGTTAGTGTTTTATTACTGTTTTTAGATAGCATCTTTGCAACATTCAAGGGCTGTTACAATCATTATTTCCATAGAAGACCCATTGGACTGTGTGCTTTTTCAACTACTGTACCTTGGACATTTTCACTGAGAGGAACAGAGGTTTAATTGATGTTTGATTGCTTTCTTTCCTAAGACAAAGGCTGGAATTAAATCAGAACCATCAAGGTCAAACATCTATTTTAAAAACAAAAACCTGTTTCTGTGCTGCCTGTATTGGTGCAATTTCTTTCTACAAAAACATCCAGACTAATTGCACACGTGAGACAGTTTTGAGTTTGGATGAGTCAATGTGGGACAAATAGTTTCAGCTTTTGGGTTAAATTACAGTCATGTACGATACATTAGAGCAGTCACAACACTCTAACAAAGATGTTGTTCAAATTTTCATCTTTTTATCTTTTACTTCTTACAGGTCACCCCCCCACACACACACACACACTTTGGCTACAATATTAAGTACTTGTGTGAAATAGTCTTGTTGACTTTGCCTGTGATTTTATTTTCCAAATCAGTGATTCAGTTCAGTTTTGGAAAACAGTCACACCTGGCTGGTGAAGAACAGATGTTTTTCAACCAATTCAAAACATTACAGAAGGGCCCAAAAACAGCAGTGTGACAGAATGTAATATGAATGGATAATGTATTAAACCTTTTAACAAAATGTACCGTTCCCAACCCAAAATGTAATTTTGAACTAGGCAGGGCATAATGACTATGGCTCCCTCCCAATACAGTGCATTTTATACAGTTTAATTTATACACAGAGTAAATAAATCTTGCTGCTTGCCTTCCATATACCATGTTCTCATGTTAAATTTTCATACAAAAGCAATTATTTGATAAAGTATCTCCATTAGATGAAGACTATGTTATAATTGTATGAAAAAGAAGATTTTATAAACTCAAGTCTGCAAGGCTGTGATCTGTAGCTCTTTTAAATTAAAAAGTACAGAGAGGATTTGATGCTATTCAGTACCACTGAACATGGGAAGAACAAATATCTTATTTATGGAATTACAAAAAATATCCCTTCAAGAGAACACTAACATTTATTTTTCCATCACTTTGAGCTTTTGCTTAGATGGGCAAATATCGGACTTCTGTGTGTTTTGGGTTATTCTGTTTCTGTTTCTCATTTCCATTAGTGGGGAAAAACAAAGCGTGTCTGTCCCGTCGAACACCAGGAGCTCAGAGACTCCAGGCAGCCGGTCCTATTGGATTCCAATCGCTTCTATTAAAAGCTTCGACCGGACTCTGTGCTTCCAGACAGCGTGTGCTCTTCCATTTAAATCACTGCGGCAGGTGTTTTGCCCTTTAATATCCAATTAGAAAAGTGTAGTGCCAGAGCTCCCTCGTGGGGATTGGAGGGCTCTGTCTCGTGCTCCTGGATGCTGGGACAATTAGTCCAACTCACACATCAATGCAAAGACAAATACGGGAGCCAAAGAGCGCGGCTGTGGTCCAGCATCCAGAGCACCACGTGGCCCAGGCTGTCATTCCCCTCTCCTGGTGTGAGCGTCTCTTATACATCTGTGCCAGGGACAACTCCTCTCCCGTGTCTGTGCGTTGGTACGACAGGTAGCAGTCAGAGCTGCACTGGCATATAAAGTAAACTTACTGGGCTGTACTGACACTGGTGCACAACACTACAGCACTGATCCAACATCGCTGCCACTGCGGTTGTGTAACACAGTGTATTATAAATTGGCTACATATTAACCATTTATATAATATTTTAAATGGTAGAGGGTGGTGCAAATCAATAGAAAGTCAACACAGTTTTACTTTTTACATACTTTTTTAGATCTAGCCAAAAGTGTTTTCAAAAGCTTCTGCAGAGGGAGTAGAATAGCACCAGGTAAACACGTATTACTGTGAAGAGTTTATTTGCATGAATTGAATGTAGGCAATTACTTTATTGGGTAATCTACTGTAATTAGGAGAAGTAACAAGCAGTGTGCCTGCAGTGCATACTGTAAATATTGAATGTGACAACCCTCCAGGTGTTTGCGTTCTTCGCTGTCTTGTAGTGTGAGAGAGGTCAGCACTGGAGGTCTAGTGTGTGAATATAAAAAGACAGAGAACAGGCTTCAGAGACCACTATGGTTTTGGCCTCTCTAGCAAACTGAAGTGTGTTTCTGTGCAAACAAATTGCCACCTAAGGCAGCACTTTAGAAGAATGAAAATAAAAAAGCGAACACAGATTTAATTATTGACAATGAAGCTGCTTTTTATCGTGAGTAACAATGGGAAAGTCCCAGGAATAATTTTGCAGATACATAAACACCAGGCTTTATTTGAAAATCATGCTGATTTCATGGCTTATCTGCGTGCCAATATATAGGTTTCATTTTGTGAGATTTCCTTTGGTTCAATCATGAATACATATTATTTAATGTGCAATTTGAGGAGCTGTCATTGTATCGTGGCAATACTGTTTATATTTAATGTGTTTTACACCTGTTCAAACATTCAGTAATTACCCAATGTTCAGAATGCAGTAAAATAAAATCACAAGGACTCAGGCCGTTGTTACCATTTAATTTTCCACCACATGCCGACAACGCTTTTCTGGATCCTGCTGATGGAAAGAACCAACATGTCAAATCGAGCGCAGTCTTTCTATTTTGATACATGTGCGGCTGGTGTTTCATAATTGTGCCCCACAGAAATAAATGCATAATTGAAAGTGATAAAGCAGAGTAATGAACGGCATCAAAAATTATGCCGTGCAATAAGATGAATTCCCAAAAGCTAATAGGGGCATTATCCCCAGCCAATCTAGGCAATTGGCTTTGTGGAAACCCTTTTCAGAGGCATCATTTATGTCTCGGAGGAAATGCCCCCTGTGTTCAACATGAGGAAGGTGTGAACGGACAACTGCTCACCCTGGACTCCTACCCCACATCAGAGACCCGTCCGTCGCAGATTCCACGTGTGAATACTTTCAAAGGCTGTCCTCACACAGTAAGAACATGCTTCATTGCATCCGTCTCTGCTGTTTATGCATAAAACATGGGATCCTCCTCTTCAGAACAGCGGCCTGCATTCCTAGAAAACTGTTAACTGTCACAGGACACGAGTTTTAATGGGAATTCTCACCGCGAAAGAGACTGTAGTTGATACTGCGGTTAGAACGAGCCTTATCTCCCGGTGGATTTAGCAGAAATCATTAGAATCATGTGAAATGTGTTAGTGACTGCCACTTATATGAATGTGTGTATGTGTGTGTGTATATGTGTATGTGTGTGTTGAGAGAAATACAGTATATTTTAAAGTAAAAATACAAATATTATAATCTATATGCTTTCAGAAAGTCATCATTATTGATGCCGATAACAAAAGTCTCGATGACTTCTTTTTCTCATATTTGCTCATAAAATGCCTTTTCATGAGACAGTAGGACCGTGAAGTTATTTTTAATTTCCAAATAATCCCCTTTGACATGCTTTTTCTGTCGGTTTTCAGTTGCCAATCTTTCTTTATACACAATCTTCATATTTATGAATATTTATTAATTAATACATAAATAAATACATACATACATATATAATAAAGGATTACTCCATGTTGGTGTGCAAATTGATGTTAACGCTTGAGAATATTAGACGCTGTTTTCACACACAGTGAAATTGCACAAAATGTGTCCAAACTGAATAGATACTGCCTTCCATCATTAGACGTTTAGTGTGGAAGGGAAAGAGTCCTGTCAGAGGAAAACATCAAATAAATAAATAATCCATCTACATAATATACTGCTATATATTAAAAAAAAATCAATTCCCTTTTTAATAGAAACACGTTTAATATTTCAGAGCACAGCACAAGAAGCTTGTCGTATCAATTTTGCTTATCAATAAATTCATGGTCTGCTCCGTTCTCTCTCTCCCGTTCGATCAAAGCTACCCAGAATGCTTGTAGCAATAATGTATTAACAGACTTTTAATGATCATTGCAGAGAGGTCTGTAAATGGCAAGAGGTCTCTGAATATTAGCAGGGCCTTTCTGGGTGCAAGGCCAGGGGCTCGGGATTAATATTCAGTTAAAGGCCAATGTTGTTAAAGCCAAAAAAAAAAAAAAAAACTGTGGTCTTGAATTTTAAATCCAGCTCGAGCTGCGAAGATTTTTCCAAAGCTCCAGCAGGTTTACCATTAAGAGTAAGAGATATCATCAGCGTTGCTGCTCACATTTAATTGCACACCTACTCTGTATCCTCCTGAGTTGCATTTATAAATTAAACCGATTGATTTAACATAATTTAATTTGTAATTGTTTCTGATTAAATTGGGGCTCGCTCATACTTTGAACAGTGAACGTGTTCGCGTTTTACTTGTAGTAGGGGCTTGTAATTAAGTCTGAGGTGAGGAATAAGATGGATACTGAGCACTATGGATATATGTACATACTAATAAATTGTAGTGAAGACAATCATTTCCTCCTAATGTACTAAGTGGGACAAATGAGAATGAATGCTCTCTAGCAGGGCTGCTATTTTCCCTGCCTTCATTACGGGAGGAACGGTGTCTCTCTGAGCATCTGGGGAAGCGGCTACAATAGACTGGGTTTTCATAAAAGGCGAATCATTGCTACAACCGTGGGAGCATTGGAGACACTTAATTAATTGGATCCCTCCTGACATTTTGCATTCGCTGTAACCTAATGTAACGGGGCTCCGCTGGGGCACCACTGGGGTGAGGTTCTGCCCCTTGATCCGCACCAGTGGGCCAGGTCTCTGGGCGTAGGGCGCTCGATGCTGGTTTGGGCTGGGTCGGCGTCTGTGTTGGCGAATTGAGTCTGTGCTTGTGTTGGCATTGGACTGAGATGGGTCGCTCCGCACTCGGCCTGGGAATAGCAGATGTGTGGGACAGCCTGGGGAGATGCTGGGTGTTGGTGTGCCCGGTGGGGGATGTTGCCAAGGGATCAATTGGCGCACCATTTAAATGATGTGCCACCCCTACCTTGAACAACATGGGTCTGCAGTTAAAACTGACAGAACCTATTGACACGTGTCTTCAACAAAGCACCTTCTCAGCTGTATGGGTTCTTAACGCGCTCTGTGTCCGGGTCTCCCTGTGATTGCATTCCTGACAAGGTGTATTTGATTTCCTCTCAGTCGGGACAGACCTGGCAGGTTGCCACACACTCAGATTATTTCTATTGCTTTCCGTAGGTGTGAGGCTCGGAGACGGATGTTCGGCGCTGTACAATTTAGATGTGGATTTACTTTTTTATCATAAGTATAACAAAGCATTGGTTCCATGAAATACAATTTGGTTAGTGCTGACTGTGAAATATCTATAGGATTACTTTTATTGACCTAAAACGGGATGAACTGCGAATTGGGAAGGGGGCTTTTGTGACATGCTTTTGTGTAGCATACCAAAGTAATACATCTTCTGGAAGCTTTTAGTCAAAGAAAAACGTTGGAGGAAAACTAGTCCAAAGACTGTAAATGTAAAGTGATTTTTATTTTCAGAGAGATAAAACAAAATGGAAAAAGTGCAGTGTAAACGGAGCCACTGTTATAACAAATGGCAGAGAATAGTTAATGTTGTCTGAATTCACTTCCTTAGTTTTCATTGCGGATGAGGCAGAAAGCAGAGGCACCTACGTAGAGTCATATTATGGTCTTTGTTTACAAACTACACTGCAGTGTAATTGAAAATCCCTGTGTTGTGCTGTTGCACTATAAATACATGTTTGCAGAGCCTTATTATAACAAATCCCTTGACGCTTGTTAATAATACCTTTGTGTGCCGTGGCATTACATCTGTCAGGGTCTTGGGTATCAGTCAGAGTCATCTGCCCTGACCCAGATTTGGTAAGAGAAAGCTAATCCTCATGCCTTGCTCCACCATTGACTGAACTGGAAATATAGCCTAACCTCCCGGCCTCTGTCCCAGTTTAGTAAATGGATGGCTAATCCAAAAGCTGAAATATTGCTTTCATAATCCCAATATAGTCTGGCCAAATTCGTCTCATTAGGAGTCCCAGTGGGTTTTGTTTCTTTTATTATTAGAGTGATCTGTGGCACAGGATCTCCCCTGACAGATATGATGTAATTGTATAATATAATACTTCCTTTCTGGATCTGGATGTAGCCGGAGTGACACATCTAAAACTGTAGCATTAAATGACTCTAGAGGTAGAGGCAACTACTGTGCAACTGGGTTCACAGCCCCACTCAGTCCTGTCCAATTTATATTGGTACCTACATGTGAAATGTCCCCTTGCACGTTACTGGACGTACTGGTTGGTGTTTCTCTTCAGGTGATTCTCCCTGCATCGCTGTCATCCCTAAACAGCCTTTGTTAGGCATCTGCCAGCTCAGTCAAAGGAAATGCCAAGGAGAATATTGCATGCCAAATTGTCATTTAGAGATATCTCAAAATACAATTCAAGATCTTAATATGAATTGCAGATATCTCAAACTAACTCCATTTCAAGATATCTCAAATTGAATTCGTGTGAAATTGCTGTATGTGTGTGTGAAATAGAACAGGAAGTCACTTTGAGATATCTCATGTAAAGCTCCAGTTTCAGATATCTTGAAATGGAGCGTTAAACAAGATATCTCAAATTGACTTCCTGGGTATGAATGTTACACGCAATCCATTTTTTATTTTGGTAACACTTTATAATGAGGCGCTGAATGAGTGTGTTATTAATGCTTTATAAATGTTAATAGTTGATGCATATATAATGCATTATAAAATACTTATAACTCAGTTATAGCAATACATTCCCAATGATTATTATGTTACACATTTTGACTATAAATTATTTATAAGAGGGACACTTTTTAGCCACCTCAATTCGATTTTGTGGCCGAGTTATAACTTTTTATTATTAATGCTTTAAGTTATCTATTAATAATCTATTAACCATTTATACATCTTTAATAACACATTTATAAGCATCGCCTTATTAAAAAGTTTAACCTTTATGGAATGTAAACAGAAATTATAAAATACAAAATCACATACGATACATCAGGAAAACTGAGTGTGTGAAATAGGAAAATGCAGAGGACAGTAATCATCCCCCCCTTGTCTTAGACTAAACACTTGGCGCTATCTTTAATTAACGTCTGAATATTAAT
This sequence comes from Amia ocellicauda, assembly GCF_036373705.1. Lineage (NCBI taxonomy): Eukaryota > Metazoa > Chordata > Actinopteri > Amiiformes > Amiidae > Amia > Amia ocellicauda. Next base: position 563,075 of record NC_089871.1, on the reverse strand, counting down.
CTGTGTCCCAAATCTCCGGAACATCTGAAAACTCCCATCCCCTACAGGATTATCTTGGAGCAAAATCATCACTTGGTAAGAAATATACACCAAGAATGACCAAGAGGATAAAAAATACATGACTGCCTTCATACTTTCGCTGATATTTAATTTATTTATTGTATCACATAAGGCAGTCTGAGGACAAACTCAAACTCTGCACCGGACACCTGGAGTTTTAGGTGAGGCTGCAGACTGCTGTTGTGTGTGTGTGTGTGTGTGTGTGTGTGTGTGTGTGTGTGTGTTCAGTGGGGGGGCATGTCAAATGAAATATGTAGGAGCTTGTGCCGAGCAGTTCTCATTTCTAAGTGCTCGAATGCTGGTCCCTGGCAAAACTGGTACATGAAAAGGCTCTTTCAAATTTAATAACAATTACATTTTGTCTTTAATACAAGCTAAAGGTGTTCCATTAAACTGTCAGGAGCAATAATTCGGGTAAGCACTCCTGTCGCCCGGCGCCACTGATGAGATTAACTAACCCAAGCGCTTTCCATAAACTTTAAACTGCCTAAGTGACCTCCCCAGAAATATTATTATTGCATTATGCTATGATCAGCTCTTATTAAAACATGGCAATAACAATGTTCTTTGTTTTTCTCCCAAGCCCCCCCTCTCTCCCTTCATCTCATTTTTATACCCTGCTAAAGGATGTTGGGGAAAATAGTCCAACGTAGCCACAAGCACAAAAACCAGCCGCTGTTTTTATTTCTTCACAAACAGCCGTGTCATGTTTGCTTAGATGTCTGTGAGCTTCACAAGCGGTCTTTCCTCAAAGTGCTCTGTTCTCCTTCAGTACTCACAATATGGCAGAGGAGAAAACGGCAAAGGGAAAGACAACACCACGACAAAGCCTACCGTGCTGAAAGCGAATCAGGGTTTAGCAGGCCGGATTTCGGCATTTTCTGCAATAAAACAGTAGGGATTTTCCTTGCAGACTTTAGTGCCAGGCAGCAATGTCACGGCACAGGCCAGCCAAGGTCAGCACTCCCGGGATCTCGCAGGAGCTCTCTGTTGTTATTCACCTTGCACTCGCTCAAGTCCACTGGCTCTCATTTAGAGCTGTGATGGCTTCCAAAATTGTCTGGGGAAACGTCATGAAGAAAGTGCACCGAGCTTTGATGGTTAATAGGCGTTACACCGCTTTGTTTGACATCAAAACCCAAACAGCAGGCATCAAATTGGGTATTAATTGTTTCCATGGCCTTAAATGAGCAGGGGCATGTTAATGAGCTATAATTACTACAAATGCTTTTATTTTTTATTTATTTAGACAGCCAAACCATGCAGAGTGTGGAGCCCAGAACTGTACACAGTATCCAGATGAGCTCTAACTAGTGCATTGTGCAGTCTGAACATCACTGCCCTTGTTCTCAATTCTACACTTCTAAAGCTTTCTTGTGTGTTATATTAGCAAAGCACAACAAAAACAAGCTATGATTTTGCCACTGCATCCAGATAGAGGCTGACGGTAGACAAGGAATCTCACCAGAACCCCAGACGAGTCCATGGTCGTAACAGATGGGAGGGTCGATGAACAACATGCCATGCCATCGGTCTTGATTCTGTTGCTGTCTGCGTTTGCTGTAAAAATCCAAACTTTTAAATAGAAACACATCGTCTCGGGGATATCTCCACATTCTGCTCCTGCTGCCCTGACGGTCTGGGGGGAGTTTGTCAACATGGCCAGCAGCAAAACAAGCAGCAAAACAGGAAAAAAATAACCAAGCACTGTGCACACCGTAACAGCTGGAGACTGTCACCAATTATAGAAAACACTGCTGTAAATCAATTCCAAAACCCTTTATAAAATGTTTAGTATCTCAAACATATCCATCTGCCTATCCCCCCAACCCCACCACACACGCACACACTCATCCAGGAATCCCATTAGTTATTAGAGTGCTGAAGTAAAAGTAAAAACTGCTCTGCAATTGAGCTCTTCTGATAATCGCAGTCAGTCCTCGTTGCTCACTCCACTTCAGTTCCCACAGACTGGTGATTAAATTCACATTAAACCATTGTGGCTGGGCTTCTTCTCTAGCAGCCTGGGGACACAGTGTGCTGAGAAACCACTCGATAAAGGGGTGGGCATCCAACTTGCAGGGGCTAATAAAATAAATAATAATACAATATAAAAAAACAGATTTTAATTTTTTACTTGGATGTTTTTTGATGGAATGGGCTGTTAGTGATGCATGCTGTGAAAGAGACACAACGTTAGATGTGGGGTTGACTAGTTTAGCGTTGCTTCTCTCATATCACCCATCGCCCCATCAACAGGGAGCGCCGTGCCACAGCGGTGAATTCCTCTTGGTAAAGGTTATCAGTGCGGCATCGGCGACATTGAAAACCAAACCAACCAGAGACTCATTTAGAGACATTACCTCCACCTAGACACTAGGGATAATAAAGACATCGTCTGTCCTGTTGGTAACAATTAAGAACATAAGAAACAAGATAGGGAGACATTTTCTCCCTCAATAGATAGGTGGATAAGGGACACCCAGGTCCTGTCTGAAGAAAAAACTTGGGCATTATTCTAACCAATGATAACGATGCTCTCCGGAGACGGCCAGTCGGAAAGAATCACCTGAAGGTTTCCTAATGAACATACTATCATAGAGGAGATTTCTCCCTTTCTTTGCTGTGCAACCCCATGATGTCAGTGAGGTGGCACAAACCTTATCACATTCTTCTTGGTCATTTGACCTCAAAAGAGAGTTGCGTGTTTATCCTAAAACCAGCTACACAGACACTAAATGCAGCCTGGTCTACCGGAGCAATGAACAAAACTGAAATTCACACATGTGTTACACAATCTTGCTGCAACAGTAATACAAAGAAAAAAGTTACATCCAGACAGGACAGTGTCTCCCATCACAGACAGCCCCCACTCTCAGTGCTTTAATTTCAGTCCACATGAGCAGAGTAATTATGTGGGATTTGTATGTCTTTTCACCCCTCCAACACATTCTCTGCATCATCAGGATAATAAACACGAATAAATGTGATTCACAAAGGCATTCAATTTATTCTGACAGGGCATTGTATTACTGATGCAGTGAGTATGACAGATCATATTGTTAGGAGACGCACAACCAGGAGTAACACGAGACCCCTGCAAAAGAAAACCTGCAGCAAGTCAGAGGTGCTGGTCCGTGGAGAGGTATAAACTATGTGTGGTCATTCATGAGCCACTGATTGCAATCAGAGAAGCCACAGACCTGGCAGTTATTCGACAGTCCAAAACAAACCGTCCTTCTCTAACAGCAGCACTACTACCATGTCCGTGCAAACTGCTGTCCCCACAGTCCTGTATGGAGCTGGGGAAACGGAGCAGCACAAGGCGTGTTTGGACAGGTATGGCGCCGGCCGGGTGCCACACCGGAGTGCTTTGCCCTTCCAGCAGCACGTGGCACCTGAGGTGTCTGTCTTCTGGCATCCCGGCACATTAACCTGTTCCCAGATTCCTAGTGGCAAATGGGCCACCGGCGCAGCACATACTATTCCAGCTTAATTGAAAGCTTTATCACTGCACTTTTTTCCCCTTTTCTTTCAATTTATTTTCTCCCTCTGAGTTCTTGCTTGAGTTCTTTAGCCTTCCTAATTTGTGACAATTACTCCCTCTGTGCACAGAATGAAGGAAGGTGACCCAATTTGCCATATCGCTGAAAAATATGAACTCACTGTCCCTCCTCTAATTAACTTCAAAACTGTTACCCTTTATCATCGCTTAGCTTGACATCCTATTTCTCATGAAGCTGGCACTCATATTATTTATTTTTCTTCTTCTTTTTTTTGGATTATAGTGCCAGCCGTGCCTGTGCTGTGAGTCTGGCATTCAGTGACTGTGGGTTTGGTGTGCAGTGCCTGTAGTCTCTCTCAAGCTATCATTGCATGAAGTAAGAACATACATAAGAACATACGAACATAAGAAAGTTTACAAACGAGAGGAGGCCATTCGACCCATCATGCTCGTTTGGTGTTCATTAATGAGTGATCCAAGGATCCTATCCAGACTATTTTTTAATGTTCCCAAACTTTCAGCTTCTACCACATCGCTGGGTAGTTTATTCCAGATTGTGACTACTCTCTGGGTAAAGAAGTGTCTCCTGTTTTCCGTTTTGAATGCCTTGAAGCCCAATTTCCATTTGTGTCCCCGGGTGCGTGTGTCCCTGCTGATCTGGAAAAGCTCCTCTGGTCTGATGTGGTCGATGCCGTTCATGATTTTGAAGACTTGGATCAAGTCCCCATGTAATCTCCTTTGTTCCAGGGTGAAAAGGTTCAGGTCCTCAGTCTCTCAGTAGGACATTCCCTTCAGACCTGGAATAAGTCTGGTTGCTCTCCTCTGAACTGCCTCTAGAGCAGCGATATCTTTCTTGAAGTGTGGAGCCCAGAACTGTCCACAGTATCCAGATGAGCTCTAACTAGTGCATTGTACAGTCTGAACATCACTGCCCTTGTTCTCAATTCTACACTTTTGACAATATACCCTAACATTGTATTTGCCTTTTTTATTGCTTCCCCATATTGTTTGGATGGAGAAAGTGAGGAGTCCACGTAGACTCCTAGGTCTTTCTCATGCGTTACTTCATCTAGTTCTATTCCTCCCATAGTGTAATTATAGTGGACATTTTTGTTACCTGCATGTAGTACCTTGCACTTGTCCACATTGAATTTCATTTGCCAGGTGTCGGCCCACAACTGAATATTATCTAAGTCCCTCTGAATAGCCTTACAGCATTAATGGAAAACAGTGGATGTATATCACAGGCGTATACAAACTTAAACCAGAAGGTGCCTCAACATCGTGATAAACAGTACGACAGGTTATGCTACTTTGTTGCAGTGATGCAATTTGATTGTAGAGGAGACTACGTCGGAACTTGTTTAAAGTCTTCAAAATCATGAAAGGCATCGACCACATCAAACCAGAGGAGCTTTTCCAGATCAGCAGGGACACACGCACCCAGGGACACAAATGGAAATTGGGCTTCAAGGCATTCAAGACAGAAAACAGGAGACACTTCTTCACACATAGAGGCGTCACAATCTGAACGAACTCCCAGCGATGTGGCTGAAGAGACAATTTGGGAACATTCAAAAACAGACTGGATAGGATCCTTGATCACTGAGTTATTAATGGACACCAAACGAGCACGATGGGGCGAATGGCCTCCTCTCGATTGGACACTTTCTTATGTTCTTATGTTCATCCATCTTTATGTTAAGGGTTAGTTTAACAATGATTATGCCAAAAGAGGAAGCCCTATTCTGTCACTATTAGTCAGGTGAGATACAGGAAACGTGGTTAGAACTGCTCTAATGTGGTTAAAAGAAGGAGATATTTTACAGATTTTCCTTCTCCACATACTCATTGGCCCTATGAGTAAATATTTATTTTATCGGGACTGTTGTTTTATTTTTATAACATAGACAGTGGGAGGAATAAAACATGTTTGCGGTGACGGGAACAAAGTGTTTTAATGCTGTATTGTTTTGATCACTGATGAACCACACTTAGTCGAACTTGAAAGAAGTGACACGGGCTTCTGTTAAATCCTGCTTTGCCTGCTTTCTCGAACACTAATTTAATCAAGCGCAGAATTATGTTTGATGACTTATGTAAATGATTCAAGCGCTGGGTGTCGAGAGAAAGCTCAGGGTTTCTTTTAATTCTCATTGTCGTGTGCATTTGTGCGATAATGCAATATCTACCGTGCTTGCCAAAAGAATGAGCTGCTGTAACTTGTACTGTATTTAACTTTAATCTGTAACTTCATGCACTGTGTGGCTTTCCTTGTTTTGTTAAACTACTGTACAATATGTTTTACATTAGCCCTACGTAAGAGAGTCACTCTCTATAATAATAATAATAATAATAATAATAATACAGTGCAGGGGTGCCATGCTGTGAATGAATGAGTTGTCTTTGTCGCTCATGTGCATCGTTATGTGACTGTGTAACACTGCAATGAGATTACAATTAAAAAGAGATTAAGTTAAAGCACTGAGAAGAGACAGTGAAATAAATAGCTCTGATGGGGGGGAATGTGGAGTGAGAAAATTGTACTGCATGAGTGTGGAACAGCAACCCGCTAAACTGCAAGATTACACAAAGTATTTCAGAAGCAGGTGCGTCTTTAGAGCTAGTCAGGGTCCCAGTTTTCTTAAACACACAAACGTATTCAATTACAATGTTTTACTGAGAGCCCATATGGAGCTCAAATGTCTTTTATATGTATATCTAATATGTAGGGCACTTTGTCCTCCTGAGCTTAAGGTTTATATCATTGTATTGCAACTCTGTTTGAGTACATACAATTCAATACAGTGCAAAAGGTGTTTTAAGCATAATATCCACATCCACAATTCATATTTCCAACATACAAGCCAACGCGTTGCTTCAAAGGCCATTCATCTCTGAGCAGAGCGTGCTCTTCAGATGCCATCCAGTCGAGTTCAATTGAAGCGGTTAAATCAGCTGAGTCCTCCTCTTTACACATTGATTAAGAATTAAGTCTTCTTCATTTTCAAGACCATACAATTGCAGGCTCATGTTTGAAAGCTCGGGATGTGAAGGCAGCATCAATTTACTTAACATTACAATAATCTCCGCTGCCAAAAAAGGCACAAAAAAAGAATAAAGCGAAATATAATGCAGAAGCTTTTTATTCTCCTTGACTCTGTTATTCATTTTCTTCTCATCACAGGCTGCTTGTCAATTCTAAAATGGTAATTGACTTTCTTTTTGTATAATTCATTTAATTCTATATATAATTTATCTCCTGAGCGCCATGTTTCATGTTTCTGTGTATTTTGGATACAGTTTCTTTTGTTTCACTGCTGTGTTGTGATTTAAAACAAGAAAGAGAAAAAAAAAAAAAGAACAACCTTGCTTTGCCCACTTCTGGAAACTGTCTGAGGAAAGCTTTGCATACAGTTGAAACAGAGCATGTGTGTGACCTGGCTGTGGCCGCATTTCACCAGGAACAGAGTTTTGGATGGAGGTTCGGGGTAAGATAATAAAATGCTTTAAAAAGATTTTTCCCAGAAACCATTATGTTCATCCCCGGTCAAAGCTTTCTCTTTTTCTCATTCAAAGACCAAAAGTAATTTCAGTGTCCTTAGACTTCAAAAGCAAAGATTAGGGACTTGGCTAACAGAGTGTTTTTTCTGATTTGTCCTTTGCTTTATATCTTCATGTGATTCTCTTTTGACTGTTAACTATTGCAGCTTAAACAACTTTGAAAGGGGAATAAAAAACGTGTTGTATTGTCTTCATTTTCCTTCCAAAATATTGGACATATATACAGGAACACGACTGCATTAAGCTTATTAATCTGTATTAAGCTTATATATATATATAAGTGTGTATATGGTAACACTTTATACTAAATTACTGTGTATTTACTTGGTAGCTACCAGTGTAATTATGCATATTTGCACTATTATTATTATTATTATTATTATTATTATTATTATTATTATTATTATTATTATTATTAAGTAATTACATTGTAAATACACAGTAATTAGGGACACTTCATGTAAAGTGTTACCAAGTGTTGGTAATTGTAATTATATAGGGAAGAGTCAAGCAAAATCCTCATGGGCATGAAATACACTAGGCTTTTTATTCATAGGGCAAGTTCCTATACGATTTGATCTGTAGGATTAATAAATTACCAGCAGCAGGACAAGAAGATGGCCTTGTGTTTGCAGTTGTGAGCGCAGTGTCTGGGATAGTGTCCGTGGGGTTGGGGGACATACACTCTCAGGCTGCGGAGAGTGCATCGCTGAGATTCGGCAAACAACGAGGAAGACACGTATCGATCTGCAGTTCTCCTCGTTATCTGCACACTGCTTCTCTCTGCTAGCATTGTTAAACATACATGGGGCTCTTTGAATCTTTGATGACGGGTTTCTGGGGATGTTCTTCGTTTCTTCTCTGCCACCGGGTTTTATCCCCTCAGCACCAACGGGAGGACTTCACATCCCAAGTGTTGCCTTGGATACTGGACTGGGGTGCAGACAGCACTTTTTTCTCTTCTTCTTCTTCTTCTTCTTCTTCTTCTTCTTCTTCTTCTTCTTCTTCTTCTATGTCCTTTTTTAATCTTGGTTTTATACCTGCCTGATGACTCCATACTTATATAAAGTGATATCCCCAAGATCAAAGCAGCTGAAGACTGAGTGATCTGGGCCTCTCTCAGATATCATGCAGTTTGCAATGTGAAGTGCCGGAGCACAGACCTTCTTCACTTTACTTTTGTCGGTTCTATTACTTATTGGTTCACCTCATTTAAAGTGTTTATTTTTCTTCATGAGTTTGCTGATGTGTGTTTTGTTTGTTTTAATGAACTGCACAAATGTCTTTGGTTTGAGGCCTCGCACCAATGAGACACACCAGCACTGATTCAGGTGATGCCCGTGTCCACCCTACCAGCCTGCTACACACCTGTTCCCCTTCACAGTAAATCAAGGACCTTTGATATGAAGTTGTAGCTGCAGAGATGTGTGCCATACCGTGGGCAGCAACCAAAGGGCAATAGGAGAAATGGGGGGCAGCACAGAGGAGGACGGAGGCGGACAACGACTTAAACCGAGACACAGGAATATAGCAAGCTAAGTAAAGCTTTATGGAATTGTATTGAGTTTGGATTAAGAAAGAAGTAAGGAACGAGGCATTTACAGAAATGACTGGAAACTTTATTCATTGATTTAAAGCTCCCACCTCTCAAAGTGACACTGTCTCCACCTTCCAGAAGGGTCTGACTCCTGAGAAGATCCCAGCGAAGGGATAGAGAGCCTGAGCGGTGTGATGAGGAAGGGAGGTGTCCTATGGTGGCGACCACTGAGCGAATGAGGAAGTCACAATTGTTGTAGTTGTGCCACCAAAACAGACTTGCTCTTGAGGCCATCTGTTCTCTGGCGTGTCTTCGCCTGGGGGGGCTGTCAGGGGTCCTGGAGGAAGGACGTGGGATTGGCTGTGGAGGGACAACCAGAGGAGCTTCAATATCCACTGGAGGTGGGCACTTACCTGCGGCCTTTGTGGACGGTTGAGATGTATTCTGGATTGACCTGCAAAGGAGAATCCAAGATTATTTTTTATTTATTTTTCTGTCATAAGCCTGTCCAATTGAACTGCTGCTGGTTTGCGCTATTAGGAGAACCATACATTGTTTCAGATTCAGTTTTGGTGTAGCTTCATTTTTGTTTGCTTTAATTATGTTCTTTATTAGGGTGGGGTTTTCGACGATTTTAGCTGTTTTAGATATTTTCTCCCTTTGTTTTCCCTGGGATTTTTGTACTGCAGACTTTGTGCCGTACATTTATTTTGATTTAATTTCCACTGCATTGCATAGAAGTGAAATTAATCAGTTTTCCTCACCTGAGCCTGCTGTATATGTTCGGGGATCCTGGCCATGGAAGGGTGCTTATGAGGTCTCCCCATTCTCGCTAAATCTGGGGTGGCATAGTCATGATGTGTTGCTCTCCATCCACGACACACTCTGTACTTTTTCCTTCATCTAGACTTTCATGCCAGCCGTTCCTATGAGAGACTTTGAGATGCACTCAACCCCCTGGAGTAACAATCTTTCATCTTTACGGCCTCTGATGCTGGGTTGCAATGTAAGTTCTTGCAGCTTGGAGACTCATACTTTATTTTTAAAGTCTGCAGTGCTATCAAAGTCCCTTGTAGACAGATATACTGTCCATCTGAAAGTGTCACGTGGACAACATGCAACAGTGCATGAGGGGATTCGAAGAGAACAGTTATTTTGCCCGCAGAGCATAGGATGTTGGGATGATCAAGCCAGGTAGAAGTTGTGCTGATTAGTTACAGAAACTGACACAGCTCAGTGCCATGGCAGAGGTGTTTCCCCAGCCTTCTGTGCCCCTGCACTTCCCATGAGGTGTTCAGTAAAGATCTGCAGGTTAAAACATGACTAGGCTTAGAGAGTTTGTTTGTTTGTTTGTTTTTATATAAGAATGTGATGGCCTGGATTAATTTTTAAACAGGGCGCTGTCATCTCAATACCTGAGTGTCCTGGGAGACAGGAACAGTGGCACCACTTAGAAACTGTCAGTGCAAGCACAATCCCGGGAAGCTTTCACACGCATTCAGCCAAGGTCTTCATTTGCAAGACTGTTTTCCATAAAAGCTGCAGCATTTTACAAAGCATGCAGAAGTTTGCTGTGCTTGCTCCTGGGTTTTGTGTGGCAGGGGAATGGGGGGTTGTGTATTGTGTATTTACATGGTATTTACGTGTAGCTGACTTCACTTGAAAGGGGTCTTCCTGCCCAATAAAGGATGGAGAGCCATTCAATAGGGTTCCCTCCATATTACTCCACCGTAGGGGGCAGGAGATGGGGGCATTAGGAATCCACCGGCACTTTGCCACTGGACAAGAATAACTTTGTCAACACAGGCATAATTTATGAGGTCCCACTATGAGGCTTTTATATTTATGGATGTCACTGGATGCGTGCACTTTAAAACCCTCCTCACCGCTCCACAGACCATATCTTACTGTGAGAGTATTTTCGCTATCAGCCCTATTTATAGTTCATTTGAAAGTCCACGATGGCCCTCCTATTCAGGCAATTAAGCTACCCAAGCATAACAATCTACACACTGAGATTCAATGCGAGGGACAATTGTCCTTAAAGAAGGACGAATCTGAAAAGCTCGGGAATCTGCATGTCAGATATGAGGGGGAGAAAAAATACTGTCAGAGATTGCCTGAAATGAATTATCATGTGGATATCAAATCCATCACAAAGAATATTGTTATTTGCCTGGCTGTGGAAATTCACTGTGCATTCACTGGCATGCAAAAAAGCTATTATTTCTACTCAGCATTTAAAATAACAGCCTCCACAGCTACCGGTTGAGGCTTAACTGCATGAGTTCAGGAATGAACAATCTTGGATGGATGAAAGGTTTTGACAAATTTAATCTCTGTTAAATTTTAAACAAAACCAGTTCCCGTCTCAGCTTCTCGGCTCCAACAGATAAATCGCTGTCAACTCGTTCAATAACTGAGATGTCAATCAAAGACACAAGCTGCATTGTAGATGAACACTGTATGCCCAATGACATGAACATGCAGTTTAGTCACTTGAGCACTAAGACATCTGTGCACTCTTGTTTAACATGGATATGAACGTGTGTATATAGTGCTCATGTTTTCCTCGGCACTGATAGCAGACAGAGAGGACTTTCACAACGTGCCTCTCTTCACTGGAGTTGACCTATAGTAAATTAACCAGTGGGGAATGTGACACTTCAAAAACATGGTTAACATCATTATTCACAACTGAATACAGGCAGGAGGTGTCCAGTGAGAGAAGAGAAATGTCTGGAAGCTGGAAAGGGAAATAGCAATTCCTCCTGCCCTGGATTGAGACAAGTTGTGAGTCAAACTTGTCCATCACAACCTAAGCATGGAGCAACATATTCAATGGCTTTACTTTTTCGGTTTCCAAACCATGTGTTGAATGGTCTTTCATTGGCTGTACCGGGGCACTCTGGGGTGCCTTTTGCTTGTGAAGCCGCTGTATTAATGCAGGATTAGAGGAATTCTTCTGAGGGTACTCTTCTCATCAGCAAAATCTTCTGAAATCCGATAACTTGAAGTCTTAACGTCCTGGGGGGGATACAGATGTGGAGACGGGTTGCCAGATTGAGCTACAGTGGCCCAGACTCCAAGACATTTAAGCTTCTTATGTGCAAATGTATTTGATTGTGCGCTGATGTCGTGGTGCATAACTCCTGATAAAATGTGGTCATATCATTTATATGTGTTATCAGGGCTGTTGTACACAACACGCTGTCACTGTTCCTCACTGTGGCTACAACTGTACCATTACACTGTCCAGTCTATGCGTGTGTGTGTGTGTGTGTGTGTGTGTGTGTGTGTGTGTGTGTGTGTGTGTGTGTATGTGCATGTATGTATTATATTGGAAAATGTGAATCAGATGTAGAAGACTGACTGAACTGATTGCAGAGCAGCTGCTAAATTAAACAAGTGATAAAAATGGAGCCACACCACTGTTGTCAGTTAAAGGTAGTTTATTTTGTGTATGTTCATAGATAGGCTAAATTGTGTGACTGAGGAAAAGTTTAAAAGCATCAATCTCTGCAACCTATCTGTGCTTGATAATCTAATTTATTTTATTCCTCTCCTACTGACAGCGCGCAGCAGCAGGCAATAAATGAACGATAATGGGATATTACATTACTCGTATAAGAGACAGTGCTCATTGTGATATGCTTTCAAAATGTGTTTACTGCTTTTGTTTTTATGAAAAAGGTAACTCTGGCCAGTCAATTATATCAGAAATAATTTACAGGAGTGGAGTAAAGGTGGAAGTTTAAACTGGGCACTGGGCAAAATATGTGATCTTGAAAAACAAAGGAAACATGGTCTTTGCTCTGAATGGACAGACAAAGTATACATGAATAAAAAAACATTTGTAACAGACTAGGCTTTATTTATATTCAATTAAAGTAAAACAGGCTTTGTGTTGAAGAAAGAAAAGGAAACTGAGGTGTGTGTCTGTCTATCTGTCTCTCTGTGTTCCTGTCTATCTATCTATCTATCTATCTATCTATCTATCTATCTATCTATCTATCTGTATGTCTATCTCTCTATCGCTCTATCTCTCTGTCTCTCTATGTTTATCTCTCTGTATTCCTGTCTATCTATCTTTCTATCTGTCTGCCTGCCTGTCTGTCTATCTGTCTATCTGTCTGTCTGTCTGTCCTTCACTGCAGTTGAATCCAGTGCCCTATATTTGAGCAAATAGAAAGATTGAAAATATTACCCCCTCCACCCACCCCCTAAAAAGTAAAAAGTAAAAAAAAACTCTTAGGATGCCAGCTGTTTTGGTTTATAATAATCACATTGGAAATAAGAAGAGAAAACATTTTTCCCATGCAGTGATTCTGTCATTTTAGTTTTGACAGATGGCGGTAAAGCACCAATGAAACGTAATGCTCTGTCGCTTGACAAGGAGAGGGAGAAGAGAGATAGCGGCTCGATATCGGGGTAATGAGAAATCATATGTCTTTCCCACTGCTGTCGGGCTACTTTGCATCCTTAAATGTAGCAGTGAGAGCAAAGCAGCGCTTCCACCAGACCGGCCGGCACAGAAACGCTTCAGAAATCGACTCATGAAAAGGGCATTGTGTTTAATTTCTTTATTTGTTCATTACAGACAATGACACTTCAAATGAGAGTGCATCTGATTAGCAAGCAGATCCTGCCGCACAATTTCCCAGGGAAGAACAAAGATAAGGCAGAACAAATGACAAATAAATAAACCCTGATTCTCATATTGCGTTTGTGTTCGAGAGTCCCGTCATTCCTAATGTATTCATCAAGTTTAATAAAGGAGAAACTCAGTAAAGCTGCAAAGAAATGGAATACAGGATAAAGGGGGTCATCGGGGGTGTGGCAGCGCCAGGTGTGAGGGCGGGAGTCACACGGCCGGGGTTCAGTTGCGATGGATCGAGCTGTGGGGATTTGCAAGGTGTGTGCTGCTTGTGAAAGGCTTTGTGGTGCATAAAAGCGATTAAAGACTCTTGTGTCCTTATTTAGGAAGGTTTGCATTGTTACTGAAATGGGTTGCTGACCCCATGCGCTCCTTCCCATCCCAAGATCCAAGCATCAATCAATTCAATTTTTATTTGTATAGCGCCCTTCGCAGGGTAGCCACAGAGCGCTTTACAGACTGGTAAACATACAACAAACGTACAGCAAAATAAAAAACATAAATACAATAAAATAGAATATAGACCTGTAAACATTTTACATGATCTAGAATAAAGTGAGTGAACATTTAAGTAAATAAACCATTTAGGCACAGAGGAGAGAAAAACTAAAATATCCTATGGATGGCATGTAGGAGAAAATGAATCCCTGGGGGTCCACGGCTTAGGGCCCAGGCCTAATGGCTGCCTCCCCTCCAGGCAGTATAGTTGTTACAGCAGCAAGGAGATCAGAAAGTTCTTGATCTGTGCTGCTGGCTGTGCTCTTCCCTCTGGAGGAGGCCTCTCACTGGCCATCGGGGGTGGAGGGTTTGGACCATCAACAGGCTTTGGGTTGCGATGGCTCATCAGACCTTGGGTGTGGATGCCCCGTTGACCATCCGTGGTGAGGTGCTTCTGGGATGGGTTGTGCCTCATCAGACTTCCATGGTGGGGGACGAGGTGCCTCGTTGGACCCTCAGAGGAGGCTGTTGCTGGAAGACAAGAAGGCAGTCATGCTCAGATACTGGTCATGCAGTGCAGGACATCTCCAAAGACAGTTGTGCAATAGCATCTCCATGGCACACCGGCAGCACTATGGGCTAGAAAAACAGAGACTAAACAGATGAGTCTTCAGACGTGATTGCTAAGACAGAGGGGGCATCTCTTACATTGGCTGTTAATAAGAGCACTTTAAAGTCTATCCTGTAGTGCAGTATAGGGCAGCCAGCACATTAGTTTTTCTAGGTCTATGGTATTGTTAGGATTTACTGACAGATATAATTGTGTGTCGTCTGCGTAACTGTGAAAGTTAATATTATGTCGTCGAATGATATCACCTAAAGGGAGCATGTATAATGAAAAAAGTATAGGTCTGAGGACTGAGCCCTGTGGGACTCCGTACTTAACCTCAGTTAAATTTGAGTGGTTCTCGTTAATCTGTACATATTGGAGTCTGTTTGACAGATATGATTTAAACCATGAAAGCACATTGCGAGATAGGCCAATACGGTTTTCTAAGTGGTGTGTCAATTGTGTCAAAAGCTGCACTTAAGTCTAATAAAATAATAACACTGGCGTGCCCTACATCGGAGGACTGAAACACGTCATTCAATACTTTTAACAGGGCCGTTTCTGTACTGTGGCCGGAACGGAAGCCTGATTGAAGTTCTTCATAAAGATGATTATCGGTTAAAAAAGCTTGCAGTTGGTTTGCAACTACTTTCTCCAGAACCTTAGAAAGGAATGGAAGGTTTGAAAGGTCGATAGTGTTTAAGTTGGTTTGGGTCGGCACTGGATTTCTTAAGAAGTGGTTTAATTACAGCTATTTTAAACGATTCAGGAACAGATCCTGAGGATAAAGAGACATTAATAATATTGTGTATTCTGTGAATAATTAATGGCAGAGATTGTTTTAGCAGTTTAGTGGGTATAGGGTCTAGTGCGCAGGTTGTTGTTTTCATTTTAGTAATAAAGGAGACCAATTCCTGGTGATTTACTACGTTAAACGAGTCCAAGGTAGGCCGGGGCTGTGAAGGACTGCATGTGTTGGCTATAGTATCTGTGTATGTTTCCTGTTCTATCTGTTTTCTAATGCCGTTAACTTTGCTATTGAAATGATCCATGAAGTCACTACAGGTGAAAATGGGGGGGATAACCTCTGAAGGCTTTACCTGCTGGTTAGTAAGTGTCGCTATTGTATTAAAAAGAAAACGCGGGTTATTCTTATGCGTCTCTATTAAATTGGAGTAGTAGACAGACCTAGCAGAGGACAGGGCTGCTTGTATCTTATTATACTGTCATTACATGCCATATGGAAGACCTCTAGTTTTGTTTCTCTCCATTTACGCTCACATCTACGGCATTGTGTTTTCAGTGAGCGAGTGTGTTCGTCAAACCATGGTGTTTTGTTGGTTTAATATGCATGCATGGCTGTTGTGTGTTCCTCAGCAGAAATACACAATTATCTGCGGAAGAGCTTCCTGGCTTAGTGACTGATCTCGTGTGGTAGGAATTTGTGGTCCTTAGGTGTTTGTGAACCCGAGTACAGTTCTGTTGTATTTCAGGTTGCAGGTTAGATACGTCAGCTGGGTGATGAAAACTCTGAGAAAGCTCAGACAGAGTATATCTGACAAGGCAGTGAAAGTTTTGAAAGACCAGCAGCCCGGGCTGAATATGTATTTGACCTAAAAAAAAAGGGGGCATGCTGTGACACTTCTTAATGATCAATTCCAAGCCACTTATAATTACAGGCCTGGCGTCTGATAAATATTCATGAAACCAAGTGCTAAACGGGCTCAGCTGGTTCCCTGCCTTGAAACAAAAGACAACCCACTTGTTCTGTCAGCATCAGTTAGTTTCCCAACGAGTCTGTTTGAATTATACAAGTGCCAGTGAGTCACGATACAGTGAGTTACAATAATTGGTATTGTTGTTGTTGTTGTTGTGTAGTTTTCTTGGAACCCGCCCCCCCAATATAACCAGTGCTGTCAGGATTTATCAATCAAGAATCCCAGCCTCCTATAGCCATTTATACAACACCGATATTGTGATGTGTCGCTATGCTAACCTGTGTGAAAAGCACTTGTTCGTGACAAACTCCCAGTCAGCTCATCACAGAACCACACAAGTTTTGTGTGACTGACCAGGTGTTGTTCTCCCAAAATTGCTGTGGCCGTTCTCAACCTCTACCTTGCTGACAGGAAGTACTGGCACCAGTGTCCAGACTGGCCTATGACTGGCAGATATGTGTCCCTTTGTCGTCTCTTCAGTTTTGTTTTTCTGTTTCTGTCCTGTCAGCCTTGAGAAACACTCTAACGGACTCCCATCATCACAAGTACAGCACACACAGCTATACCTCCTCGCAGAGGGGTTTGTCATTCTGGTGGGGAAGAAGGCCAGATGATGTAGCAATAGCCTGAACTGTCGAGATACACATCTCTGTGCAATCCTTGTGTGCGCAGTAGGGGGGGCTGTTGTGTAGCGAGCCAGCGTCCAGCTCCACCCAACCAAACTGTCCACGAGTGACAAAGCTTAGACACGAACGTCCCGCTGAGTGGAAACTGCTACACATACAGGATTTCTCTCCTTCGTCATTATCATGCTGTAATTGCGCCTGTGTATTTGAAATGCTTATGTAATATCCAATACAGAATGCATTTGCCATTGCCTATCAATAGCCTCATCCATGTGCTGCTGAGCCCGCTGATATACAGATAGACGGGTCAAATTGGGTATTAATTGCTGTGCGCCCAATATTATTACCCTCAAAGGTCTAACTTTGGTGGAAAAAGAGAGACGCTACTATCTGGATCATCTTGTATTATTTATACTGAATTAATTGTGAATGTTTCATTGTCGGTGAATAAACACACAAGGCGCTGCAGCTTTATTGTTACACAGAAACGCCGGAGCGCTCGTAACACGACACCACCGATACACCATTTGTTTTATAGCACAGACACATAGGTCCCTGTTTAATGACAGAAAGTAATGAACTCCTGCCGGCAGCGGGGATGCGGGTATAAATACTCTCCAGTGCGTGCGGATTTGCATTCTTTCTTTTTATGATAAGCTGCTTATTGGCATAGGATTTTCAAACAGGATCTGAAAAGTATTTAAGTTTTTGACTGTATAAACTTCTATCTATTGAAAGTAAATTGCACAAAACGGCACTTGACAAGGGGAGCACAATTTGTGTAATTAATTCATCTTAGAAAACATTATAAGCCGTCTCCTTAACTGCTTTCACTGATTTGTTAATACGGTGATGCGGGAGCGTAATGCGATTCTCTTAAATTGCCTTCTGCCCGCCGCTTATGCTAACAAGTTGTTTGCCGACTTTATCGGACAGTATGACGTCACTTGGTGCGGGTTCTCTGGGGACACGGAAACATTGAAGGTGCGGGTTGTTTGAATTTGGCTGAAACTGTGGTTGAGCTTCATGCCACTGCTATAAGCCACATTGTGGACTCCGTAATAAGAATATAGATCAGTGATGTAATCGGCAGTCTCCCATTTTCAGAGGCTGTCCTTGCGTGTTTTGTATATTTATTTATTTATTATATCCAGGTGGAAAAGTGCAGCACAGTTCATATACAATACAGAGCACACAGCCTAGATCAAAGAGATGACAAGTGCAGGCATGATCCAGTGAAGTCTTAGCTATGTGCTAAAGGGAGGGAAGCATAGAATAAACCACAGTAAACAACAGGAGATCTAACAATGTATAACTAAGCAGGAGAGTTACGAGAGTGCTGAAGAGCCTAGGAGAATATGCTGCTGTATCACAGGTACAGTCTAAGCAGGTGTGTCTGGAGTAATCACTGGAAGATGTGAATATATAGAGAATACATGCCAGTCTGGGAGGCTTAATTGACTGATTGCCAATCATATATGGTTGGGCAATTAGTCAATTGACTCCCTTGAGCAGCGCCACACCCTTCTGCAGGAGTCTAAGCTCCCAAAAGACTGAGGAACCGAGAAAGGAGGACAACGGCTTTTGAGGTTTATTGTTTCAGGCCCATGTGTTGGTGCTTATGTATTTATTTAAATTAAAGTATTTGATTTGACTTTATTCTGTTGCTGCCTCCTGGGTGCCAGAGCATTGAATAATGGCGGAAAGTAATTGTGCATAAATGTATTCTCTATGTGTCTTCCTTGACTTTGGAGTGTGAAAATCTAAGCATCAACAAATTCACTTTTATCCTTTGGGTAGAACACAAAACTGGAACAATAAAACCTGTACATTGGTAAAATATCAAATGCAGAATATCCCTGCTTGTGGGTTGAATAAATAACCGTAAAAAAATAATTCAATGTCATGCACCCTCAGATATGATCTAATTGGATAAAATAACAAGATCCACATACAAGCATGTTCCATCCTGTCTGGATTAATTGGACTCCACTTCACAGACCTACCTCACAACATTTACTCTTAATTGGCATTGCTCTACAAACGGCAACACTCTCCTGGATTAATTGGCCACATAATTTCAGACTGATTTGAATCATTCTTGTTTAGTAAGGTTGCAACTACTGCCTAATGCCATTAGATTAGGGATAAACAGCAGTGTGGAGGAGCGGCCGGGGCTCTAGAGTGGGGGGTCCGGGGCACTGTACCCAGAATGCGCCAGTACAAACCCAGATATATAAAGCGGTAATGGTATGTAAAAATAGTGATGCAAGACGCGTAAGTTGCCCTGGATAAGGGCATCTGCTACGCAATATAATAAGCAAATGACCCTTAAAAATAAATAAATTAAAGCAGCATTGTGATTCAACCAGAGAGGCTTTAATTTCTATTATGATTGATTTGAAAAGCTAATCATTTTCAAGAATGCCAGGTGTTCAGGCACAGCTTCCCGTCTGTGACGAGCTCCATCATTCACTTGTCTCAGACCTACACTTTTCACATATATAATTTATTGCGCTCGTAATTGTGCTGCTTTTGAGTTTTATTGCTTCCTCCCCAGACTCTACACCCGCGTCCGAAAACACAGGGAACAATCAGCGGACTGACTGCGGCTCGGGAATCCCCCAAGATTGAGAACGTATCCAAGGTCATTTTATGAGCACAGTTGTTTTAAGGAAGAGATGGGGAAAAACATCAAACACATGCACTCTTTATTTCAGGTATAAACCTGTGATTTGCCGCACATCCCGTTCACTGGTTAAACACCGTGCACACCGCCCACCTGAAATAGATAACGGGTTTACGTTAGTGTTTGATGGACCTGGCTTGCGTTTCAGTGTTTAATGTGCGCTGCTTGTGATCTCTCTCTCTCTCTCTCTCTCAACCCCTTAAAGTCCCACTAACTTCCCAACATATTTTCACAAACCCATAATATAGTGTATGTTAATGCATTCGCCGTTATTTTTTCAATTTGTGATGCTTCATTTAGCACAGTATCATTGTAAATGGCCCCGAGAACATCAGCAGGACGATCTTCTGTGACCATAACTTCACTCGCTCGCATGACGTCACGGGTCGGTCTAGGACTTCGATGTACAACATATTTAAGACTTCATGTCTGTCGAAGCGTTGTATTGAGCCAAGTTGCAGTGATATAATCACTAATTGCCTAAGCTTGTTCAAATCTCTGCGTATTAATTCTATGCCATTAGCCTAAGGTGAGAATTTTTATTTTATGCACTATTTATGCTCATTATGTATCCGTGTTTCAATTAACTGATGCTCGAACACGTTCTTATAAAGTTTATATATTAAAATTGCGTGTTTAGATATTTTAAACTATATTTTTGGGTGAAAAGGGTCATCTTCCGATCGTGTTGGAACGAGGTATACCTTTAACTTGTATTTCCTATAGTCGCACAACGGTCGTTTCAATTAACGATGGTTTTCGTGGACACAATTAATAGTTAACCGAGGGACCGATATACCCTATGCTTCTCCTTCCATTGAGTTTAGCTTCCGATTCCGTTGTTCTACAGTTCTCAGTATTTAACAATAAAATAAACAAGCCAATTAAAAAGCAAACCGGTAATTAAGTGCACCCCCAATTAATCCGGCAACATTTGCTTAATTTAATTTCTTAAAGCTTACTGGTACTGTCGGTGAACTGAGCTGACTGGTATTCAGCTCCTTTCTGTTTGTTTGTTTTCCTTTTGTATTGAATCTTGCGGTTCCCTTTTATCTGCTGATTTTTAAATTGTGTATTTGTGTTTTAATCTGCTCCCACAGTGCTGGTACACATTTCCAGGCCAGCTCAACTGCTCTTTAATTACCTGTGCAGCACAAAGCGCAGATTGTCCCCGGCCTGCTGCTCGGCTGCCTGCAGCTTTATCTGATCCACACGGGGTTTTTTTTAGACTCGGTAATATTAAACGGAACATTTAGCAAGAGGCTTTGGTTTTCTTATTGTTAAAATGGCACCAATATTACTACCCACACAAATGAAAAGATGACTTTGATTGCGATAATTAAATCAGCAGAACGCTGAGGTGAACGCAGGTCTCCATTTGAGGATTTGTTGTCGCATCGTGCTGCAACATTAGCTTTTATGTAATTTGCTAGACTGCCTATGAATACAATGCTTAATCGGGAGCCGATATCTCGGGGTGCTGTTCAACGCAAACTCTGCACACTGCCTTTACAATGCGGATTTTTTTATTTCCGTGCGCTGAGTGTAAATGCGTGTATAATAGATGTACATCTCGCTCTTACGTACTGATGGTACCCCAGGTATGGCTTGATTAAGACTCAGACCCACAGAGCTCCAGCACCACTGACCTCGGCCACCTCGCTGTGCACAAAATAGAGAACAAAATACAACCCGACGGGGAGCTCAAAAATGTGTACAAACAGAGCGTCACACACATCACTCTCTGGTCTGGAAACACAATCTGTAAGAGATGCAGTCACGAAGGTCTGCCATGTCCTTGTGTCTTTGGTGTCTCTAAGACTGAAACTGGCAGGTAAGAGTTATGTGAAAGAAACATGGCAACTTCTTCCTTTGTGGACAGAGGAGCAGGGGCCACACTGTGAGTATGCAGAATGTCTCTGGGCCTTGGACGTTTTTCTATTAATTTTTGAAACGAGCCATTCAAGGCAACTCAAGTGAGATGCCCAGGGTCTGTTTGTTTATAGCGATTTCTGTGTGTTTTACCATCTGTGCAGCTGCACCATAGACACATGCACAAGAAACCCCCAGAAGCACAAGTTTACGTGGAAAAGGACGGAGTCAGAGTTACAAAGTGTTCTGCTCCAGGCACCTGTGGGCCCAGCGCAGCCTCCACTAAAGGGGCAGCACTGCTCCTGTCACGCCAGCAGCGACGCTGCTTTTTCAGCAGTCTTAGGTCAATCAGTGGCAATCAGGAATTAATTTCAGTGTTCTTTTGTGCCTCTGATTCTCTGTCTATCTTTGATTAGTTGAATATGTCTGTAGAGGAGTACAGCTAAACAGACATGTTCTGCAATCTGCAATCTACAACACTGAACCCCATTAGAAACACCCAAATAAATAGACCTCCACAGTCCAATACAAATTATTTAATAAATGGTCAAATCTTCCAGTTCCAATATTATCTTTCTTTTCCTGACAATCTGTTGTATTTGACCTGTCAGGGATATTCAGTTTTTATTTCTGACTGTAAAGCACATTCCTCAGTTGATCTTCCCCACCTCATTCACAACACAGTGTCCGATTCCAAGCATGTCATCCCCGCCTCGAAACGCTCCCCTCTGGCCACTGCTCCCTGGTACATTTAATCTGAACGTGTGGATTTCCACGTATAGGTCAGTGTCATCGAAGTGTTTCGTCAGACTTAATTGATCGTTTCTGGTCCAATTTGCGCTCTGAGATTCCAGGCAAGCCAGTCTGAGAGCTGAACTAAGCAGATCAGACAACTGCCAGTTGAGAGATTATTTTATTGTACTGCTCTACAGAATATATTTGTAGCCCAGACTAGGCTTGTATAGTTCTACATTTGTGCAGAGATCTCAGAGACTAGGAAAGGAAGTAGTGAAGTGTAACCTGCATCATCATAACCTACACAATCCAGCCTATAAAGTCCACTCTGAGCTGTAAACATAACTCCATTTCAAAATTTGCCAGGGTTCGGGTTATTGCAGACCTCTGAACTCCTGCCACTGATCGCCTCCAGGTAGCCGGTCCTTCGGCTCAGTCTTCCAGTACAACCCCTAACAGCACAAGAGGCCCCCCGGCCCCCCGGCCCCCGTCTCTCTCACTGCTTTCTGCTCACTCCTGAATCCCACCTTTGTCTCTGGGTCTCCCTGCTATTCAGCCCTGGTTTAGTTTTCCCTCCACAGGGCTCAGGTGTGAGGCTGGAACAGCAACAACCTGCACATGCAGGCCCGTCCATGGGGGAACAAGAGCACGAGTGCTCAATAAAGAGCACAATAAAGACCATGGTCCGAATCTCCCGACCCAAACAGAACCATCAGCACCAATATAGCCACAAGAACATGAACACAGCAATAATAAAAAACCCAAATAAAGATATAAATAAACCACCAATTACGAACTGATGCAGCCCCGAGCCGCCCCCTGTGACAGATAACAAACACACGACGGGCCGACACTTTATCACAAGGAAGTCTTTTTGGTCTCTGTCCCAGAGACGGTGACTGGGAACTGTAATAGATGAGCAGAAAATCAGCTCCTGGTGTTTCAGTTTTCCAGCCATGTAGCCCTTCCCTCCTCCGGGCAGGGAGTGGATTAAGGATCTGAGAAAGACAGATGCTGTTATTTAGTGATGCAGTACATTATGAGCACTGCGTTAGCTCCAGTTGTGAGATGTGCTTTGTTGTCTGTACCTCCCAGTCTGTCCATTAATCCACTGGGTTCGGGCTCCTGCTTTTCACATGACATTACTGGCGTAGTTAAACAAGACACAGTGCATTTGCATCTGCCTGCAGCCCCATCGTCTCATCCATACGAATACGGACGCTCTCGAGTTCATACTGAGGACCGATTACAAACCAGCACACAAACACCTTCTATTGCGATGAAATCTGGTTTTAATACTTCATTAAAATAATTAAACACGAGCTGCACAAGAACTGTAAAATAAATCAAAGTAACGTAACTCTAAATAGTCATACATGTTTTCTTATTGTTAGTAAAACCTTAATTAAACTACCGTTAAACATGTTAATTTGCATATCGCAATGAGATAATTGGCTTATAAACAATTTGATTATGCCATAAAGTATAACATGCAGCACAGATAACACGTTTGCCAATTACTTTATTCAGAGCTGTTGTGGCAAACCGTTCTAACATTTAATCATCAAATGTGTGATCTCAGCAATTCAATTTCTGGATCAGTATATTCAGTGAAATTGCAGATAAGATTGTGTTAAACTTGTGTGAGGTTTCGTGAGAAGCACGTCAACTTGTGTGTGTTGAAAAAAGATGGAGCTGAAATTAAGCTTTTTCCACATTCTGTTCTACTGACATTACATTGCAAAACAAAACCAAAAAGTGATGGCAAAACACCTTATTTTAAGATATAATGACTTAACATTCATATAGGGTATCTCTGTACAAAGTAATGCTTCATTATACAGTACTGGCCCCTTTGCAACTGATGACAGGGCCAATCATTTACTACTAGGCCTACTACTACCACTACTACCACTAACCACTACTACTACTGCTACTACCACTAACCACTACTACTACCGCTACTACCACTAACCACTACTACCACTACCACCACCATCGCCGACTGTAGTCACTGCGGACAGTAAGGTGTAATCACTCAAACACAGACACACGCATCCCCGGGAAACTGAGTTTGGGCTCTGTGTGTAGTAATGCGATGACACTTGTGGGTTCGACGTACGGCGGTGCGATGTGTTGATGTTGATAGATGTTGTTTTGGCTGGAAGATGTGAATTTGGGACCAAGCGCTCAATGCCTCTCGCATCACGGGAGCCAGACTGGTTTTAATCTGGCCCTAGAGGTTTGGTGATGAGAATAATGTGTTGTTGTTGTTGTCACTGTCACTGTCACAGCACCTGGCTAGTGCTGATTTTCAACAAGAGTTCCTGTATAATGCGTACGCGACACTGTTATTTTTGTGGTTTTTGGGTGGGAAGGGGAGTAACTGTCAAGACCTGAATCTAAGATGAGTTATTTGGCTCTTCTTGTTTGTTATGTATGTCTCTAATACGTTGGCTTATTTGAGGAGGTAAAAGCAAAGTAATTATATAACATATGACAGGAAATCCTGACGGTATCTAGATTGGATTAAAACCAAGTGTGTCAAATGTAATTGATCAACCACAGAAACAGACATTTCCTTTAGGAAAACATATTTTGTTTGTGATCATGGCAAAGTAAAGTTATAATATGATTTCTGCATTTTTAAATTACTGCATCTGTTAAACACATGAATCTGAATGGGGAAATTAACTTGACACTCTTCTTAAACAGTTAACGTATATTAAATTACACAACACACAAGAGTCACAGTGCTCAAAAATGACTTGTGTTTAATTGTAGCCCGTAGTGTTGTATGTTTGAGACCAGAAATGATTTGCTTATAAAGTCTATCCAACACCAGTGTGTTGTATTTATTTTATTTTATTGTCTTTGATTTAATTTATCACAGACATATTACTCAGAGAATATTATTTTAACCTAAAAGATTTGTTTCTCTCGCTGAATAATTTAACAGATTGATAGTTCAAATGACTATTAATGAGTTTTAAAGTACTGTACATATATTACCTATCTACCTAACTAAATTTGCCTCCCAGAAAATAAATAAAAGATCGCTCTGTTAGTATTGGATTGTTTTTTTAATCTGATCATAGCTATTTACCAGTAATGCAATAGGTTATTGAAAGGCTAAGAGTGCCCTGTGGTAATATTTGATTGACAGCCCACAGATAAGAATGGTAAATTGTGTTCTGGTCACCCTAAAAGAATCAAGAGAGGTCATAACATGTATATGAACTCCTGGGTCTTAAACAATGGAAAACGCAGGGAGATTGGAGAAGAAACAGAGGGAGCAGCAGGTAGACAGACAACAAAGAAGGAGCAACTCAAACTCTGTGTAGAAAGCAGGCAGATAAAGCTACTGTGAGTACAATAATAGCCTAATATAAAAAAGTCTTAACACTTGGTTAGTGCTGAAGAGCATCTTTTCATTTTCTGTTTTGTACACAAGAAGTTCAGTTTGATTTTGTCACTTATTCTCTCCGGTTTGTGCGTTAGGATAGTGTGACTTCAGGCCACAGCATGCAAGTAACTGTTCCATGTCACAAATGGGGTTCATCCAGATTTTCCCTGTGGCAGAATCTTGGCTTTCCAAGTGCAAATGTCCAAAACTGATGAAAGACCATTTTCCTACCATGTGTATGTCGCCTATCGCACATGTTTATTATGACATGCCAAAGCTGAGGAAATGCTGCACAGGCTTTTGACTACCTCGAGTAGCTCTGGCACATTACAACCGTGTCATTATTTCTCATTTGTTTCCAAACCAGGCATTGTGCTTTTTAGATAGACATTTGCATATTAACAATTCCTGCGAGACGCTGGCACAGATGAAGTCTTTGCCTGCATGAATGTGCTCCCAGTCCCCCGCTCTTATCCCGGTCTGAATGAGCGGCTCTGCGGTGTGTGTTCAGGCTTTCACAGCAAAGCAGCGCAAGCTTGTGGCTGAAATGCAGATCCTCCGACACCTGGGAAAGAGCGACAGACGCCTGTGTGAGCGAACGGACCCCAGAGCTCCGATTTAATTACAAACCTACGTCTGTCACATTCGGCGGCTCCCAACGACTGACCAAACAGAGGGGACTCTGCGGATTGTGTTGTTCAAGAGGCCAGGGCCAAACAAAAGGGATTTCTCTGCCCTGAATAGGACAAAGAAATCAATTAAACTCACTATACTGTCACTTGTGCTCTGTGAAGCATGGAGTGATTGTTTCAGATAATTTAATGCTAAGAAGATTATTAGTGTTGAATCCCTGTCCTCTCTCCTAACACAAACACACCATATGCACATAGACACATATGCACATGAACACACACACAAACTCACTCCTTTCCCAAGTTGAGGCATCTGAGGCATTGAGTAAATATAGACGAATCTTTAATTCTGAGAGGCTTGCCTGGCTTAATGCACAGACAAAGCTTTTGTGAATCAAGATCAAGCTTCCTCTCCCAACAACTGTCCTCCCAGGCTGGCGATTAGGAAGATCTTCTGGGTTTTGTCTGCCGTATGAGAATTATCCAACTAGATCAGTCATTTGAACAAAGGCCCAAATGCGCTGTCTTTGTGCGAACCCCGGGAGATTGATTTCCTCTTGGCTGAACTCCCTTTTTACAAGAGCACTGGTCTCCAACAGCAGCGTATACATTATCACCATTATTATTATTACTGCCTTTGCAGTGATCACCCACCTTGCCCTGGTCCCAGTCGGCTGCAATCATCTGCCACAGCTACGGCCTGACTGAGAGCAGCAGCCCAGCAGGTCCTGAGCTCAAACCCTTCATTCGTCGCTCTGGTTTCTGGCCAGGGAATCCAGTCTTGAGATCAGATGGTTCACCAGACCCTGGACAGTGAGGTCTAAGTTGCCTAAGTGTCCCAAGGAGGTTGCTGGACCACTCTAATGCAGAGACATTATCCAATATCTGTTGATGATCCACAACAACTCTCAAACATACAATCTGTAATTTGCCTGTTTTTACCATTTTTTTAGGCCATTTAGCCTCAGTGGGTAAATTTAATATGCACGACAAATCACACAGAGCCAGCGCAGTGTTCGGATAAATGTGCCCACGTCCACGGTGCGGGAAAACTGATGGGAGGAGATCTACAATCTTCTGCTACTCAGCCTCTTTAATTAACATGTTCAAAAGCCCCGGCAGTTCTCATGTGTCCTCACCTTCTGGAAGCTGGCTTTGAAATTCAACGACGGAGGTTCACACAGACAGACGCCTCTCACACGCTGTACCTCACTTGCCATGAAATTGATTTTAATCACGTCTGTAAAGGAAGCAGACATGGCTCCTGCTACCTTCTGAAATGGCCCACATTAGTGCTCACCCCTTGCTCAGCATTGTGTGTAAGACTTGTACTGCACGGGAGGAAACGGCACAAAAACAAGCAGCATGGGGGAGCCAAAATATCAATCTCAAGTGAGGTCATTTAATTTCACGTGAGAAGGAGATATGTTTGCAATGTGCATGTTAGCCATCTGTGCTGCATCTTTACAGACAGGCAAGACAGTACTGGGGAAGGGAAATTAATAAAAAATAAAATAAATAAATAAATAAATAATAATAATAATAATAATAATAATAATAATATTTATTGGCAGACACCCTCATCCAGGGTGACTTACAGCTTACATGAGCATTACCAAAGTTCAGAAATATAAATCAATACCATATTAAATCGAAGTAACTGAAGTTAAGAAATTAAATTCAAAGCTGATCTGTTCTGATGCCGTGATGCTCATCCGTGGCCCGGTCGCTTTCTCTCATTACACTTGTAGTCAGATAAACTGCATATGCAACCTCCCTAAAAGCTTTGAACATGTTTCCAGCAGTTAGAAACAAGGTTACTTTTATATTTTAGCCGTATAATGGTTTCTTGTCAACTACCATTCTGTTCGGGCCAATCTTTAGACAAGAGTAACGAAGCAGCAACACAACTTGCAATATAGAAACCTGACTGTAAAACAAAGGTGTATTAAATATAAAATAAATGGTTTATTAAATACAAAAGGCATCTAGTGGTTATAACATGTACTATGATTTAACATTAAGTAAAAGTGTTACATAGTGTGATGAAAGGTTTTAAAATATTGTTGGAAGAAACTTGTTCAGGATATATGTCACCAGAGGGGCTGCAATCTATGTTTTAACATGTTTAAATTTGAATCAATTCATTTGATAAGTATGTGTAAAATACATGATTTGGATGGATGTTCCCCCATCATACAAATACACACAAAGGCCAACATACTGTACAAACAGAAGCAGTTGAAAAGGGTACAACACTGCAGACACGAACAGGCCATCAAGAACAACAATACGATGATGTTTATGCAGGAGAATGTAGTTTTTAAAACATGACAGGGCTGTTTTGAGAAACTGGCGTCATTGAATCAACACCATCTGTAAACCCAACCTGAACAAGGTTTCTCGACCTGTCAATCAGTCCGCGGTGCCAGAGTAATCCGGTGCCCACAGTGTAAGTGGGTATATGTGCCCCCAAGCCACATTTATACTGAGTTGCTATTTATTATAAACATACATTTAAAGACACTTTAAAAAAATGTTAATTGGCAAGATTGTATTTTTGTAAAGCAGTAACGGATATATAAGTGGGTAAATGAATGGAAAGCCCAAAACATCCCACGACATACCGAGAAATAAATACACAGCAAACCTCGAAACGGTGTGGGTGCACACATTAGAGTAAGCATTGCCGTGTAGTAAAGGCTGTTACAATAATTATTAGTATTAGTGTTGCTTTGTAATAATAATAATAATAATAATAATAATAATAATAATAATAATAATAATAATAATCCACTCCGTTGTGAGAAGGCATGGCTGAAGTTGTGCCTCAATGCTTAGAGCAGATCTTCTCCGTGGAGTCTCTCTCACAGCGAGGAGTCAAGCATTCATCTCCCTCCGCCAGTTCCACGCAGACACGCAAACGGATGAGCAACCTGTGGCCACACATACACATACACATACACATACACATACATGGAGGCTGGGCTTTCCTCTGCGAGCAGCGCTCCCGCTCATCCTAAATACTGTGCAGCGCAACAGAGCAGCACATTAAGCACAATTAGGATGCCGGCTCAATCTAATTGAAAGCTCGGGCTCTTTTCGTTGCTCTAATTGTCTCTTTTTTTCGCACATGACACGCAGCGCGCGCGGGAACTCATTAAAGGTGACGGGTGCGCGTGCACGCCGGGGACGCGCATCGGGGGCGAGCGCTGCCTGGGATGGGGGTGCACATGAACGCGCAACACGTGATCACGCTTTGGTTGCTGCCGCTGAACTGAGAGAGAGAGAGAGAGAGAGAGAGAGAGAGAGAGATATATACTGACTGACTGACTGACTGCCACAGCCACAGTGTATCCGCTCTCCAGCCCGGAGACACATTTCCACAGCCGCCGTGTGTCCTCCGTGCAGCGGGACTGTGGACTGCCTGGCACTGCCCTGGGGGTCTCGCTGCCCTGCGCGTTCGCTCCGCTGGAAACTCGACAATGAACTCGACCGAGAGACCGGTGTGACTCCAGAGCCACTCCACTTTGGGCTGTTTCTTGTCTCGGTGTCAGTCCGGAGGGATGTGGAAAATGCTTCAGATCCGATGTGAAGTGCTTTTCCGTGGCGTGCATTCCTGAGCGCGGTGACCGAGCGGAGGGGCAGCCCGGGGGTCCGCACCGCCAGACGGAGAGGTGGGCATTCAGTAGCGCCTCACTAGTGCGATACTTTTGTGTCTCCGTGTGTTTGTGTGTGTAGAGAGAGTGGAAATGAAGACGCACATCTGAGGGGTCGTCCTGAGATTGGAAAGTGTCCACAGGGCGTCACTTCCCGAGAGAGTCGGGCGGTGAGTTTGGAGAGAGAGAGAGAGAGAGAGAGAGAGAGAGGGAGGGAGGTGCTGCTGGGGGTCGGCAGTGGATTTTGCGCTGGGTGGATGCCCACACGCCGGCTCGCTGTGCTCCCTCAACACAAGCTCAAGCCCACGGGAGGCGCACAGTGGACCCTGGTTTGTTGCTGCAGGAGCTCCGGGTGGCACCGCCGTGTGAAAGTTGCCCACAGTGCGCCAGGCTTTGTCCCGGAGAGGAGTGCGTGCGGGACGGGCATTTCCGTCGCCCTGCTGTGGATCAGCCCGGTCTGCTCACATCACTGGACCATAAACGAGCGAACAATAGAGCCGAGCTGCCTGCGTGGTGCGGGGGCTGTGGACTGTGCGCCCAGGACGCGTCTAATACAATGTGTTTCTTTCCTTCGCAGACTGTCCCCCCGAGGATTACAGTTGCCCCTGGTCGCGAGTGGGCTTCCCACAGCCCGCCGGAGTGAACAGCTTCAGTCGGGAGGAGTGGGACATAATTGTGGGATCCTGATCCGGATACTTTTCACACGCCTTGGATCCCCCCCCAACCCCCAACCCTGCGTGCCTTTGTGTTTTGGTGGCGGAAGATGACCCCCCCCAGCCCCTGTTATTTCTCTCTCAAGGCTCATTGATTGAGGCGCATCCCAACGCAGGGAGCCCGCTGCCCCCGGATCCACGGCTGAAGTTCAGGATCGCGGGCTGTAACCGCTCAAACTTCAGCGCGTCGCTCTCCAGAGGTGCTTGATTTTGTTTTCCTCCCTGTGGATTTACTGGGGTGTCTACGATGACCCCTCGCCGGATCCGCCGCGGGACTCTGGTGCTGTGTGTGTTGGCGCTCGTCAGAAACGGTAAGTGCAAGGGTAAAGGCATACAAACAGGGGGGACAGACGCGGGTTTGGGTTCCGGGGTGTCTTGGTGTGTTTCTGTTTTTAGGAGGCGATATTTGACCAGACTGGCTGCATTACATGCTTTCGTGTTTCCTCATTGATTATTCCTCTCATGCATTTCACTGCACACACACAGAGCAAAGTGTCTCTCCATCAATGCGCTGCACACAAACACACTGAACCCGCATTACTTCACATGGGCATTACGCGATGCTCTGTTCCAATATCTCCACCATTTAACTGTAGCTTGGCCATGTCTTCATAATGTGCTGTGATTGATTATTTTATTCGGGGGGGGGGGGGGGGGTTGTACATTGAGCCGTGCAATATTATTAATTAATATTACTGATGATCTAAAGGTCAGATTTGAGTCAGTTTGTCTGATCTGAAGTGTGTGGAGCTGCAGTTCTTGGCCGTGACAGCGGTATAAGAACCGGGCTGGCCACAGCTGCGCTTCTCCGCCAGGTGGGAGCATGTTTCTGCCCGTCCAGCACACAGGCGTTTCAGAGGGACCCGAAGGATGAACTAATAGTCGCATATTCACACACAGCTCCAGTTATTGTCAGCGTGTAAATATAACTATTCAGCCTCGGAAACAGTGTTTAAAGGGATATAAATCACCCAAGCCTGTGCAGGATTTCGCTCGTCTTGTCTGGATTCAGATATGAAATATTCTGAACACATCCCAGGAAGAGTAGCACTTCAGTAATCCCAATATGAAATCAACACCATACAGTCCAGCGTGCTGGGGTTGACTTTTTCATGATTATTGCTAGTGCTGCTGTACTGGTCCAGTATTGGACATGTTATTGCAGCGCCAGTATGATCAGATGGCAACATTGTTCTTCTCAGTAGAAACATTGTCTGGGAGTGGTTTCTTTGTTGTTAAACCCGCGGTGTAGTTTATTAAACACTGTTAACCTTATTATGCGACTGGGTAATAAATGCCACATTGCTGCTGTTTGTGGGAATATCAATCACGGTTTACTTGTCTTCAGACAGGATGGATGGATGGTCTGAAATATTAATCACAGACGGCAATAAGCAACTGGAAATTATATCAACGACAATACAATATTTTGCTTTAAATATGTCTTGTATTGAATCCTCACCGCCCCATGAAGCATTTAATAAGTTGCCATAGTGTTACATTGTCATAATTTATTAAGCAATCGGATCAGGGCGCTTGTGCCCAGACGCACATACTACAACATTGTGCCTTTCATTTTAAATGGTTTCACAGTATCTGTGAACATGCTGACTGTTCGTAGTGTGCGTGTGCGTGTGTGCGCTTTAGACTGATTGCCAATACAGAAGCAATGAGTCGCAGCGGCTGACAGTCCGTCTGTCCAAACCCAGCGCGGCTCCCTCGGCCTGTCCTCTGTCCCTCACAAATCACCAGGAGCGACACGCCACACATCTCCAGTGGCTAAAAACGACTCTTCTTTCTGCTGCGAATGATTTAAAAATGTTTTGGTGGTAAAATGTTGAAACATTAACGTTGTAGTGCATGTTTTTCCAGTGAGAAAGTCGCTATTATATAACGAGGGTCGGGTTGATTTCATTGCATGTGATCTTCTCTGCACCGAGATTTCCATCTCCACACAGTCCGCCCTGCAGAGACAGAGTGACAGCCACCCATCCAGGGTTGTGGCCTTCAGTCCTGGACCCTGTGGCCCCAGGCTGGTCAAGCCTTACATGAATTTCTAAATTACAGAAAACATTTCCCCCAAAAAAGGGCAAAGAAGGCATGAAATCATCTGACGGCAAACAAAACGTCACAGTCTTGTCAACAGAAACCAAGTAGCCGCTCCTTTTTCTTCATTTATGAATAGATACAAAAAAGATAAACCAAGTTGCATATTGTTTTTGCACAGATCAACACAACGGCAACCGAGAGAGGCTGCAAAAAGTAATGCTGTGGTTTGGGCTTTTTAAGCGAGTATTGTTTTGACTCCTGTGTAATCGTGTGTGAGGAAAATGAGTTATTACTGAGTAAAAGCATCCAAGCCTGTGCCCTTTTCATTGCTGGCGTATTTCTCTCACTTCTCAGAACTTCTCCATTTTGCTAAAACACAAAATCAGGATGTTACACAAATGAAAGGCAAGGGGCCCGGGCTCTGTGTGGCATCAGTGAAGCTGGTCCAGGACCTGCTGTCGTCTGAGATGCTGTGATGTCACTGCAGTGTGAAATAGGTGACGGAGCTCTTTGGCCAATCATGGGGGGACGTGCTGTCGCTGTTTCTCTCAACAGATGCTTTTCTCCCCTGCAGAAGATGCTGTGCAAATATAATAATGTAGTAATTCTGTTTTGGTTGAGGCCCTGTGTGGTTTAAATGGCCTTTCTTCCCTCTGTCTCTTGCCTTCAGGTAAACAATTCATATTAAAAAAATTCATCTGGAGCAGCTGGTAAACTGAATCAATGAATACAATTATTTAAATAGACAATCCCCTGTTGGTAATAAGATGTGAAAATCGAATGCTTTGTAAGACTACCCCTGTGCAGGTTGACTTTATTCAAAGATTGATTTATGCTTCACCTCTTCACCCTTAATATGAAATCCCCGGCCAGACTCTGACTGAAGCAAGGCTGCTCCCAGACTGCGTTTCTCGATTTGGACTCTGTGAAGAAACATGACTAGAGCAGTAATCCGATTTAGGGACAGGGCCTGTTCTGCTCTGTTGCATTGTTTGTCTGACCTTGATCAGGGATTTGCGCTTCCTGTCCAGCACATGGATTCATGCCAGGACACGCCCACGCAGGTACAGAAATGCAGAAGTGTCTGGCGTGCGTGTTTGAACAAAGCTCAGAGAAGCGTGCCGGCTTGTGTTTCCTGTTGTTGGAGTGCACGGCGCTGCATCGAATGCCAGTATGGGGGCTTCCTTCAAGCACCACAATTCCCAATGAGAATGATAACCCCAGGTATCCGGAAACGAGAATTCCTTCCAAAGGGGGATGGGGGCATGCTACCATTTCTAACATAGCTGCATAAGTCGACTTCCTGCCTGTTTTTGCCGGACGCCCTCACAGCCTTTGTGTAGAGTTCTCTCTGTCAGGTTACCGGGGTTGAATTCACAACCTATCACTATCCTTGGAGTAGAGAATACTAACCAATACTAACCAATAGCTGCACTGCTTAGCTGACACTGAGAGTGAGAGTGAGCTAGTTTAGGCAGATGGAATAATGGCAGCCTGTATTTTCCTGAAAATGACATTGCAGAAAGGAAGGGACTTCAGCGGTACTGCCAGTCAGAGTGGCTTGGGAACGTCTGCAGTGGGCTTTTGTGCTGCGAAACGGAAAGAAAACAAAACAAACAAACAAAAGGAAAATCCAAACAATGCAAAATGCAAATCAACCTAATGGCGAGTTGATCCACTTTCTGTACTCTCCACTGCCGGGAAGCCGGCCAAAGCCCCCTGCCGTGTCTTTGTGCCGATCGGAGGAACAGGAGGTTTTTACGGAGAGCGGAGCTGCAGTGTTCGAGGGGAGATAAGCCCCCCGCCCCCTGGCGCCGCACCTGAGTTTGCAGGACTAACATCGCTCCATCAGGGGAAGTTGTAGATAAACAGTGACTCCTTCATGGGGCCTCTCCTGCTCAGAGCACGTCCTCGTTCTCAAATCTGCTGTTGCATTACATCAGGCTTGAGCACTCTTTCACTCAGTAGAGAAGCAAACGGTTGTAAACCTACTGATGCCCTCGATCACTTCAGAGACTGGGAATGTGATTTCCTGTTACTGATAGTTTTGTTTTGTTTGTTTATCTAATGCGGTTTTAATTAATTTGTATCTCAAGGAGGAATATTTTATTGTTTGATGGTAATATCAACAGTTGAAAAGCAATTATGTTTAATTTAATTTTGATATTTGTATTTTTTTTTAATGGAGAAGTTTTCTAAGCATTTAACAATTGTTTCACCCTGATGAGGATTGTCAGTGTGATGATATTTGGGAAGAGCAGGGAAAGAACTCTGTGAACTTTGTGAGTCCGGGGTCTCTGTGTTTATAAGCAGCAGGTGTCATATCTTTCCTCATTTATTGTGCAGAAATATATTAGTGGCGTGCCAATCAAGGCTGCGGTCTTGGCGAAGAGATACATGGGTTTCTGTCTTATAATGCTGGATTCTATACATCCTCTGCTATACAAGTCTTCCAAGTGCAAAATAATAATAATAATTTGACAAATGTTAATTAAGTCATTAACCACAATATAGAACACCATTTACTGTGTTTCCCTCTGAGAGTTGTGTAGTGTGTGTCAGCGAAATCAAAGCATCTTAAAGCCAAGCTTATTTAATTGTCCATCCGTAAAAAAGACAAAATGCCCAATTTCAGAGTGTAGGTTATTTATGAGACGTTTGGTAATAAATACAAATATCTAGACTATGTTGCTGTGATTTTTTTTTTTTGGTTATTTTAAAGGCACCCTGCAGTTGTGTATTGAATTGAATATATTTGTACATTTCATATTGAACCTGGACCAGATGACTTCAGATTTGCCTGGTTACGTCACTGGTTAAAGGCATATCAGGACCCGGGCTCTATTTCTATTCTGCTTGCTTAGCTGTTTACTGATGCAAAACCGGGAAAAAGTTTGTCAGCGTACTTAGGCTGCACTAGCTGGTTTTAAATCTTGGGACGCTGGTGGTGTTTGCTGCTCGTTTATCATCCTTGCGTTGTCCTTTTACTTAGCGCATTGATTTATTTCCCCAGCCTGAGCTGTAATCAAACAAGGAAGCTGGCGTGCAGCGCTGGTCTCTGCTGCTTGGTTGTTGTTTTTTTTCCCTCTCTCTCCAAGTAACAGCCATTGTGGAGGGGTTATTGATGGCATTCAACCAAAAGTCCTTCAAAGGCTTCCTTTGGGATGTGAGGGTTGAGGACAAGTTCCAAACTGCGTTAAGGAAATATTTGGCTCCGAGAGGCAGCGATGGTGCCCACAGAACATTGGGTTTCTTTTTTAAGAATACCAGCGTTTGCTATCGTTACATAAAATCTATTTGTTGTTGTTGATTTGAATCCTGCTGAAGCAACTGCGGCTAAACTTGTGCAGTTGTTCAGTTTTTTGCTTATACAATCCTGGTTTTGAATTAAAGTGCTTCAAGGCCGGAATGAAAGCGTGCCTCTTTGTTATATTCTAGTGGCAGGATGGAAACCTCTATAAAAATCTGCAGTGCTTTTAAGTATAACCACGGTTTAACTGCAGTCTTTGGAGCGTGGTGCTGTCAGTCCACTAAACAGGTTCATGGTTTCCCCTTAACGTGACGTGACTTCCCACAGCCGAGCGCTGAGCTCCGGGGCTCGATGGCCTTGTTTTGAGGCCTCACGCGTCTCTGCAAATCGTTTCCAGGCACGCCACATTTCCCGTCAGATGGGAATCCTGTGCCTTCGATCCATGCGCCCCCCTTATCTACAGGGATACATGAATACATCTCTCAAAGGAAAGTGTGCTATTATGCCACGAGAGCCACTGTTAATCGCACTGCGGGGCTTTTCCACTTTACTGCAAACACTCTCCATTGTGGTTTAGGTTCTTTGTATTGTGTATGGGGTGTAGGCAGTGCTTCGGGCATATCGCCCTGTCCATCCACCTTCCCATCAAGTCCGAGCGACGCGTCCGATCTCCCAAGCTCTCGTTAGCCCGCTGTCCCCCATGTTGCCCATCTCTAGAGCCTCCACAGCTCTCCCGGTCGGCAGAGCAATCGTTTGTGGTGAAGAAGCTTTCAACAATGGCCGCCAGTGGAGTTATTATTTGCACAAATAACTGCTGAATTGTATCCTTCACCTCAGGCTGTTAGGTGTTCATAAATGACCACTGGGTACACTGTTAAAAATACAGAAATTGTGCTGGAGTTATGATTATTTTTTTAATGTGTAGTAGTAATATGTGGGTTGGGTTTCTAATCGAGCTTTAGGGGTTTGAGAGTTGACTCCAGTTTATATTCAACCATATTGTAGCCTTCCGGTATTTTGGAACTGACAACAACATGGCTTTTAAATGTTATAGGCATGCATGTAATGCATGTATGTATGTATTCATTTTAATTAGTATTTATGAGCATGAACATGATTAAAGAGACGGAGAGAGCATTGCAGTGTTGGATATTCAGGCTATTCAATCTCAATAAGAGCAATTAAGAGGTCGTCTGTGCCTGTGGGGGCATCACGAAAATAAAACAAATGTGAATTAGAACTGCCCTCCGGTGTGAAATCAGTGACTTGCTAAAAATAGTTCATCTTGAGCTCCGGCGTGAAGTTGATCTCGTTGTCTTCGGAGCGCGTCAGACCCTGGCCCCTTCACGACGGCTCCTGCAAGAGCAAACGACGGATTTTTGTGCTCTGCCAAACCTCGCTTCTCTCCTCAGTCATGCCTCCCGAATAGCAAGCCAGCGCGGGGAATATCATTGCCTTCACATCTGAATGGAGGATCTGTTCGAGAGGAGCTCTGTGTCGGCCAGGGGAGCGTGGCCAGATTTTTGCCTTTAAGCTCTTTTGGATTGCGGAGGCGGGGGGGTTGCTGTGCGTGCCGCGCTTCCCTCCCTACTGCCGTAACAAGCCACAGGAAAGTGCTGCACATGTTGTCCAGACTGAATTATGATCCTTATCCTCAATATTATAGTTCTCTCGTCCGTAGTGCAGGTGTCACAGTTCCTGCTATGCTTATGCGCCCATGCAATCATCCTCATTATCCCGCCAGCGCTGGGTCTGACTCCCCGTTCGGCTGTTTCTGAGCCCCTGTTGTTGCTTTGGAAGAACGTCGGGGGGTGGAGGTGACTTCACATTTCACTCCCTTCATTATTTTCTTCCCAGTAAAGGGCCTCAAGTCTCTTAAGGTTAGAGTGACACCAGTGCTGACTGTTCACTGTCTGTCCTCCGCCGCCGTGTGAACCTCATTATAAAACCTCAATTAATGTAGATGTTTGGTTAGAGGCTAAAGTGCGGTTTGAAAGAGATGGGGTGCCGGTACCTTCCAAAGAGAGAGGACGTATGCTTTGTGATTGTTTTACCTTCTTGGCATGGATTGGAGAAGAGTCTGGGGTTTAAAGACAGGGGTTCCTGTGTTCAGGATAATTAACAAACTCACAGATGTCTCTCCTTGCTTTAATTGCATGTTTTAAGGTTTCTAATTCCTTCCTGGCTTTTTCAACCTATCCAACCTATTTCAATGCTCAACCTATTGCTTGATTTCTCTTTATGCACAAGATACGAATCCTAGATCAGTTTTAATATAGCTTTATTGATCAGTAGTGCACTTATAAGAGTGGGTCAAGTAAAACAAATGGCCGTGTTCTACATTTACATTAGATTAAAAGGCAAATGAGTTGATCTTGGGGATGTGAGTGCCTGCTCTTCCTCGCTGTGAGTCCTGCTGTGATTCACAGCTCAGATTCCCACTGTGTGGTTATGTAAGTGCCGACTCATCACCTCGTTTCTCTGCCTCTTCTCAAAAGTGTTTGCTGTGAGTTTTCATCCCGAATGTCTTCCACCTAGACTTGTTCATTTGAAAGGGCCGCTGTTAGCTGTGATCGCTGTGTAATCGAGATGGTAAATGTCCTGGAAGATGTCTACATACAAGAGGAGAAGATTCAATCCTAAACTTTGCAGGCATGACATTTAAAAGAAGTGTTTAAAAGCAAATGGAAACATCTTTGGGAGCCTTCATCCAGCAGGGGATCGATATGGGCTGATATATATTTCTCAACAGATGTCCTTATCCATGGCGACTTACAATTTCTACTATATATCACATTATTTTTACATGCAATTACCCATTTATCCAGCTGGGTTTTTACTGGAGCAATCTAGGTAAAGTACCTTACTCAAAGTACCTTGTAAAGTACCCCGTGTGTATATATATAATGTAGTTCCAATTTATAGAAAGTAGGGAAAAAGTGAATGCTTGCTAAATGTCAGCTGCTATTGCAGGAGTGGGGGTGGAGGAAATCTATACGCAGTTTGCTGATTTTCAACTTCTAAAAAAGTGATTTATTTTTAGTGGTATAAGTTAAACCCGAGCCTCTGCAATCCAGGGGAAGTAAACAGCCAGATGTACAGAATAATCAAATTGAATTTGCTCAAGGCTAACCAGGGCCAGTTAGCTCAAGGGCATTGTTCCAGCAACATTCATAATTCAACAAAACCTCCAGCTTATTTAATTATTGAAATGCAGGACAAACCTTCAGGTCTCAGGGTCTGTTCTATAGATTGGTACACATGGCTGGGCATTATACGCCCACCACCATTTTCACATTAAAAGGATTATAAGTGTCAGTTGGAAATTCCCCTGGCCTTACGGTTGGCAGCGGCATTGATTTCCGCACATATCAATCAAATTTGGCCTTCCAATCAAGTAGTCCTTATACAGGAGAATATAAATGACACAACTCTCTCGTTCGCATTTCACAGTTTACAAACAACTTCAATTTCGAGTTCATAATTGAGCACAGACTCCAGCTTAGTGTAAAACTGATCTAAATCAGCTGACTGAGATCTTCAGATCACACCTACAGGATTTTATAAATAGTTATATTTTCCTGAACCATAAATACAACATTCACACAGCATTCCAGCCTGAATTGTGATGCCGTTTCCTTCTTTGTGACGATTCCTGTCATAAAAACAGCACATAAAGGAAAGTTGGCGTTCAGGCGTAAGTGTGTCGAGTTGTTAATTTGGGGATTTGGATTCCTCCCCGCTGGCTGCCGTCAAGTCCTGCACAGCACCTCCGTGTCGGGATCTGCAGGATAATTGGCTTTAATCAAGCTATTAACTGCACTGTAGGAAAAGGGCAGGAAGGAGCCAATCAATCCCACACAAAGAAAATGGAGACTAAATCACTCCTCCTCGCTGTAGGCAGAGCAGCCTGTTGCCTTAGCCTTGTGAAAAATTTTGATCACAACCTGCCAATCTTCTCCATCTCCAGTTTTTACTTGGGAGAGTACAGTTTCCCTGAGTCTCTTGTCTGTGCAAACGGAGAATTGGAACATTGTGAATTGGTTGAAATAGTGTTTACTCAGAAAAAACAAGACCAATAATACTGATGAAAAATATGA
Organism: Amia ocellicauda; assembly: GCF_036373705.1. Lineage (NCBI taxonomy): Eukaryota > Metazoa > Chordata > Actinopteri > Amiiformes > Amiidae > Amia > Amia ocellicauda. Next base: position 523,255 of record NC_089871.1, on the reverse strand, counting down.
GGTGATGTGAGACCTACCAGGTGTACTTGCATTTATTCTTCAATGAAAACCCTCTGTATCCCCATATCTGCAGGAATAAAGAGAAAGCAGACATTAGCAATAGGAATAAGCACGATGAAGAAGAAGGGAAATCAGACACTTTATTCTGGTCTAATTTCTTTTGAGCTGTGCGTTGTGCATTAACTTCTCCATCAAGGCTGCGTTGCTGTCGGGGGCTTAATTAGAACATTTCAAGCTTTTCCTTTAGAGGGCAAACTCTCCATCAGTCTTCAAGTCCGTCCTCTTTAAGAAACCAAACCTGAAACCAAAACACTAGAACAGTGTTAAGAAGTAAACTGAAAATGGTAACGGAAGCATGTGTGTGCGTGTTTATTGTGACACACTGTGGGGCGTAGTCAGGAGGTATGTGGGGGGCGAGGGAGGTACTAAAAAATGTTTTTATGGTGGGAGAAATGTATGTGTGTATGTGTGGAATTAGGTCTGGGCTCTGACTGGGCCACTCAAGGACATTTACCGTTTTATTCTACACTCCAGAGTAGGTTTGGCTGTGTGTTTTGGGTCATTATCCTGCTGAAAGGTGAACTTCCGTCCCAGGTTCTGCTTTCTTATGGAGGGCTGCAGGTTTTCCTCAAGGACTTTTCTATCTTTTGCTCCATTCATTTCCCTTCTGTCTTGACAAGTGCCCCAGTCCTGCCCATGAGAAACAGCCCCATAACATGATGCTGCCCCGCAGGAGGGATGGTGCTCTTGGGTGATACTGGAGTAAAACATGCTGTTGTTTTCCAGGCTTTGCTAATGTATTTCACGGCAGTGGGGAAGAACAGGGAAGTACATTACAGGATGTACCTGTGGAAACTGTTCTTTTCCACTGTTCCAATTTCAGGTGGTCCTAAAGACACAACCAGCTTATACTGTATTTACTGTAATCTGTCATTCTTCCTTCACAAAGAAAACATACAAGTTCATGCAAGTGTGTAATTAAGAATGTGTGAATTGTATCGTTGCCGACATTAAGTAAACTCTCATGTACTTCCCTAAAGCCCGACAGAGAGACGCTCCAGGAAACAGCGCTGTAATTGCTGTAATACAAGCAGATAGATCTTTAAAGCGGAGAAGAAACCTGCCAGGCAGGAAAGGGTTATTCAAGCAGTGGCTGCCCGCAGAATGAGAGAAGGAGCTTAAAATTGGAATAATAAGCGCCAGAGCCCCAGGGAAATCAAAACGTAAAGACACTGGAGTGCAAGAACATACCTGTAAGCCAAGAATGTAGTAAATGATGAACTGGTGTCAGTTTATTAGAAATCATCATCAACAGCCCCTTGTTTAACGGGTCGGGTTCGTGGGGGCAGACGTGGCTTTCCAGTGGAGAGACCAGATCCGTTGCTCGGTTTGCATTTGTCCAGTGCTCTGCGTCACCTCCGGGCGCAGGGTTGTGTTGTGTATCAATGCTAATTAGCATTTTGAAATTAAACGAGGATAACAAAGCCAGCCTCCCTGACTAGATCACCTCCCGTCTCCCCTCAGTAACCCTCCTCTATCAGCTCCTATCACTTCAAAGAGCGTCCGGTCATGGGTTTTGTTTTTGTTTTTATGTTTCCTGACATATTTCTCCTGCTTTGAAACGAGCTTAAATCCTGCAGAGTCTCCTGTGCTGTAGGGGGTGTCGAGGCAATGCTTTGTTTTTTCCTTTTAACAACTAAAGCACACTTTGCACACAGTTCAGAGGCCAAAACAGTTCATTTTAATTGACCACGTAAATAAGTGACTTTGCTCTTGTCTGTTTCATTCTGGGCACTCGCTCTCTTTTTGATGTGAGGTATTTTGACCCTCCAAAAGTGAGTAAAGATGTGACCAAAGCTTGGCACAGGTGTCAAATGCCATCAGTGTAACACAGGCAGGAATGTTTTCCTAATATATTGAATTGTTTGAAGTAATGTCTGAAATCAACCCTGTTTAGTCTCTATAAGATTTTGAAGACTGTTGATTGTTGCCCCCAAAACCAACAGAGCCTCTTCACCCAGGAACGTCCTACTTAGTCACATTGACAAGGACTTATTTTGTTTAATGTAATGATGCTCAAACTTTGTAACTATAGGGGTTCAGTGTCAATCTTCGGCACCGTTGCCTAAATTGCAGATTCTTTTCTTATTCTGTATTTTAAATGTCTTTTACTCCCCCACCCTGAGAGAGAAGTCTTGTCAAGGTGAAGATGTCACTGTAATAGATTATACTTGCGCTGGGGGGTATCGGGCGCTGGTGACACTACAGACCAGACAGCCATAAGCCAATCCCCACGATCGATGCTCCGCACACTGAAGGCTGTGGAGCAGAGCCCATGTGTGTCTTCCTGTGAGCATCACTTTCAGTTGTAATAGCCCATGCCTATTCTTAATCCTATGGGTGTTGAACCAGAGCAACTTGCAGCGATCAGGCAATTCCTAATGAAGCAGAAAACGTAGCAGAGCAGATTGTGTGCTTAACCATATGTTTCTTTGAAAGCGGTGCTTTGCCTCTTAGTTTGAAAACCTTTAATTTGTCCATTTATCCATTATTCAAGCCCGTGAAGTTTGACTTCCTTTTTCTTTCCCGGACTGTGCTAAAGAGCTGCACTGACATGGACTTACTGCGAGCGAAAAGAAAGGATACTTCGGTTTCCCACACGCTAACTGACCGAGTCTGGCATCCTACCATCAAACTGCGTTCTCATACAAAGACTTCCCTGCGTGCCGATGCAAACCTCTGGTGGACACGTGCCACTGCGTTAATGCGTTTCACAGCCATGTTGTATGTAAACATCGCTCTGTAGGGTTGTAGTGTTCAGAATGCCACAATGTCTCCGTAATTAAGTTTTACAGCAAGCATGCTGTTCTCATAATGACGGAAACACTGGCGACAGTCAAGAGTAATAAATTACAGCTGTAACTAGCATTAATGCCATTATGAAAATTGTGATTGCTGAGACTCGAGCCATGTGGTGTGCTTGGCGGTGTAATCCGTGACATGATCTGTAGGATCCATACGCTGATGGAGAGCAGATCTGCTCTGTGCTAATTTGTGTTTCTAGGGGATGTTCTCATCATTGACATTTCAATAAAAGTAAAACGTATCCACACCTGGAAATTCTCCTCCCAGCTGTGAGAGGGAGAGCTGGGGAATTATTTAATTATACTGTTATCCAGGGCTCACTTCCTGGGTGGGTGTCCGAGTAAAGTGTGGCACCAGTCCGTTTCACCACAACACTTCCTGTGGGTTGGGCTGCTTAAATACCCTCTTGCAATAGCAAATACCAGTCAGAGAAGAAAGTGGTGAAGCTGTAGGAATCGACACATTATGTAGTTTAATGCTGTCAGGCTTGTACGTACTACTGCCCCGGCGCTGATGTGGGTTTTCAAGGTGTACTTGGTGTTTGGTTAGATTTTTGGGGGTTTTCTGGAATAATTGGTTCTGCCTCGGAGGTAGCGAAGACCCTCCAAGCCGATTCGGTGACGGTACTCAACGTGTTTGTCAGCACACCTGTCACTCGGGTTACCATAGGCGGCAGAAATCGAACATATTTAATTCGCTCACCTCCTGGTAATTATAACATGCCATAGAAATCATCATGAGTGTTCAGCTCAATGCAGAGGGGGGGAAATTGCACAGGCCAGCAGAGGTTCTGGGAGGTGGGAACGTTTCCGTGCGTTTTAAGGCATATATAGATGTCTAAATACATTGGCATTAAAATAGCTTCGAGTCTTCACACTGTTGCTTTTAATTACCTTTCAGCCCTGTGTCACAGGGAACTTTAATCAAATTCTCCGGCTGCCGTTGCCCCTATTGAAATGCTAATGACAGCCTCCTCGCCATGACGGCCCTTCTCCTGTCATCTCCCGGAGAGAGATTCAGGATTCTTATTTTATTTTATACGGAACATCAGTGTGTTTTCCACCAGGACCTCTTTTCTGCAATTAAATTTGCTCCCCGGCCCCAAGGTGGATGAGAACTACTTTGGGATTGTTTAATGAGGGCTTACAAATGCAAATGCGCTTGCTTCAAAAAATAAAATGAAACAATAGTCTTTCTTTTTTTTTTTTGTGCATTGTCTTTGAAAACGTCTAAATTGACGCATCCTCGGCATCTGAATATTCAGTTAATGGCAACAAATCACAATCCCGGTGTCTGTTTTAATAGGGGTCTTGTTTCTAGCACCGTTTGAATGGGAGAGAAGTTGGAATATTCTTTATTTTATTTTTAGACACTCTCTGCTGATCCGTAGAAACGTGCACGAACCCGACTGCAGGCCTTTTTCATCCGCTCTGCTTTGAATCAAAGACTGCTTCTTCGAGATTTTTTTGGCCCCTGTGTGGGGACGGCGCTGCTATTGATTTGAGTCTGGTGTGAGACACCTATTCAGACTCGTGCCATATTTGTATTTGTTGATGTATTAATTATTCAAAGCACCAGCTTAATGAAATAAACTAATAAACTGCAGTTATTCTCGGTAACACCAATTATTGTGGTGTTCAAATTAATAAAAATCTAACGGAAAATACTTAGCAGAGAGGGTGGTGGGGTCAGAAACACGCCATGGTCTTTGAAGAAGCTCATTGTTTGATTTGGCCAGGAGTGCACATGTGTGTTGTTGTGTGCTTGGTGTTTGGATAAATTACAGACAACCCCTGCACTAACAAGAGCTGCTCTTATTTGGATAAGGTTTAATTTTAATTAATATGATATTTTTGCTCGCCTAGAGCGCCAGTAATCCAGACACCAGAGGCCCCGCAGACTCATCTGCTGCAGGAGGGAGCTGCGCCGCGCGGAGCCGAGCTGTCGGAGAGTCTCGGGGTCCCCCAGGCCGGCCCCCCGCCCCGTGGCCGGCAGCGCCTCGCATCTCCGCACCGGAGAACGATAAACTCCAGTCCCAGCTCTCTGCCTGCCATGTGAACTCCGACTGGGGAGGCAATGTGCTTTTTTCCCAGTGTGCCTGGCAGCCTGCAGTCATAGCTTGGCCTAGATTCACTGTTAAGTGCTGCTGATTTTATTTATTTATTTATGCATTTATTTATTTATTTCACCTCTCTGTTCTTTTGTAAAGCCAGTAATTGAAGGTGCCGTGATGCCTGCTCTGCTTCCAGCCAGTCCTTGGCTTAGCCTCCTCTTTATCTACCGTGACCCAAGCGCATGAGTGTGTGTGTGTGTGTGTGTGTGTGTGTGTGGACGCAGGTCTAGCCTCCAGTGTCCCCCGAGCATTGCGTTATGCCCCAACAAGGGGGCGAAAGCAATCTAAAATTGTCCTCATGCATTTCTTGATAGTCTGCCAGCGTCATAAAAGCAGATTGTTGTCAGACTTGAGTACTGGGAGCCCCGAGGGATCTTCTCTGCGTCTATCGAGGCCTCTGTCCTCTCAGGCCCAGAGCCAATGAGTGCTGTGTCTCTCTCTGACCGGCAGGTAGAGCAGCAGTAATCCAAATATATTACCAGCTAAAGAAGGATAGGCGAAATCAATGGCAGATGCATTGTGGCTTGACTGCCCTGCTGTGGAGGGCTGTGAGCAACCCGTTTGTGTTTCAGGCTGACCACGAGTGTGTTTGCGTGTGACGCAGCTTTCAAGTCAATACACTTAGAAATAATCATTCGTATTTCAGTCAAGAGGTGTGGAAAGAAGCCTCAAGGAGGTCTGAAGGTTTGAGACCCCAGACTGGGAAGCTTTGTGAAGAGCAGGGACAGTGCTTTTCTCAGGACGGCAGGTGTATCTGGTGTAGCATCTTCAAGGTGACGCTAGTCTTTCGGTTCTCAGGATGACTGTATAAATGGTGGCACTCGCTGATGCTCTTGAGCCCCTGCCAGACTTCTTCCGCAGCACAAAGAGAAGCACTTTGGTGAAACAAATCTGAGTCATCAATGCAGGCAAAGAAAGAAAGAAAAAGTTTTTTCTTTCCAAGCGCTCTGCGTGTGGATGAGGGTTGCGTTCGCTGCTCTTGACACTTTGCCGCATCCTTGGCATTCTTAAATATCGCTGGTCTCTCCGAGTATTAATCCGGTTCTGTCTAATTATAAACCTGGTTGAGTACTATGCATTATTATTATTAGACTTGTGTCAGACAGAAGATGGGGTGAAAAAACTGAAGAACATACGAATTGACTTGATAAGCATAATTGAGTCTGAGTCAGGGGTAGATTGCTGTGCTTTGTCTTGAAATTGGTTTTGCACAAGAGGGAGGAGGATGTGGTGGATTCTGTCTGTCCTGTCCTCTGTCTGCTTCAGAAAGGTTGTGTGAGAGGTTAGTTACGGCCTGAATGAGTGGTCATTAACCGGGAAGTGGCCTCAGTCTGAGTGAAGCCCTGGTCGAGGCTCACAGAGGTGAGTTCGTCGGCTCTGAGCTCCTCAGCTCATTTTGCAGCCGCCTGCCTGGAAAAGGATCAGTGTCGGGGCTGAGCGGTTCCCAACTATCTGGCGTGTGCAGACGCCACAGTCCACTTGGTGCGGCAAATAAGCCCAGGACTGTGCCCTCTCTGTGACCTCCCTCTCCCCCCCCCCCCAGCTCTCGCTCTCTCTCCCTGTCCCAAGCTGCCCCCCCCACTAACAGCACAAACAATAAATTGTACATCATTCGTTTGTGTCGGTTTGTGCCAGTGAAATAAACATTTGTGCTGTTATGGTTTTGAAGATACTAACATTTATTTTTGTGGAGTGACGTCACTCGGGCCCCCCAACAACAGACTCAACTCAAATCAACCTGTCTTTCTTTTTGTGCTGGTTTGTGCTGCAAAATTGTTTGTGCTGGTATGGCTGATATTAAATATTATATTTTATATTTTATAAGTTGTGATGTCACTCAGCACCCTATCAATGTCCAAATCTCACCAAAATAGTCTTTCGTTTGTGCTGTATTTGTTTTCATCAGTGCAGTTATATTTTTTTTAGATGTTATCGCCGATGGTAAAAAGATTAATATCACCTAGCACCCCAACAAACTCCCAACTGTCCCAGTGGTGTCAATCGTTTATGCCGCAAAAATCATTGTTTGTGCCGGTATGATTGTTGAGATATTAAACATGGTATTTTATGAGCTGTGTGTCACGCTCCACCCCAAGTTACTGTGATATATCCTAGTCTATGGTTTGTGGTTGGTTTGTATCGCTACAACAAACCTTTGTGCAATGGCCCCCAATTCAAATGGGATTGAGTGAGAGAGACATCTAGAAGACGAGCACATAGAAGATGGGAAGATTAAATTATACACTTTGCAGGCGTGACGTGGAAAAGAGAAGCTGTAGATTGAAGCGAGAGGAAACATGCAGCAGTGGATCGATATGGGCTGACATGTATAATCCTAATACTAGTCATATCACCAAAGAAAGAGCCTGATTTATGGTAAGAAAAAAGTCACAAATACTCTATAATCAACTTTAGTTTACTTGTAGCAGAAGAAGGAAGCGATGCATCTAGAAACACAAATAAATGCGAGTCTAATTCAGTGCCTAGTGTAGCTGTAATACACCGTGTGTCTTTAAATGATGGACTGTAATCACTGTACCGTAGAGTAGGGCACATGGTAAGAGTAGCAAAGTTCACAGGCCTCCTACACAACGAGGAACAGTAACCTGTAATATACTATATGTATAACTCCCGCTGCGAGGACCGAGTTTAGATTTATATGTATTTTCTCCTCCTCTTTGCTGACGGCAGAAAAGGACAGCCGCGCTTATTTACCCTGACAATCCTGCCACAGTTTGATGTCTTTCATTTTCCTCAAACAGATGCACATTGACATTGTTTATCGCCTCCCCTGCGCTATTGGCAGTTGTTAAAGCTGAGCGCTCCTTCACAGAAACAAATTCCGGGAGCCGAGTGCCCTGATGTTTCTCCAATGAGTTTATGAGCAGAGGAATAAAAAGGGAAAAGTTGACAGCTCAATAAATGAAGTGCTGCAGACTTTTTTTTTATATAGTAATTTATTTTTACATTTGTGTGCCTTTTGAAATTAAAATATGAGGCATGACGGACAGACACACACACACACACACACACACAGAGGAGACCTTGTTTTCTGAGTGCGGTGTAGTTCAGGGGGATTAAAGATTAGGGCTGGGGAAAGCCCAATCCCCCCTGCCCCCCACAAACACACACACACACAGAGATGACAGCTCTAGACTGGGGGTAAAAGACTGATGGTACTTGTGTATCATCAAATATTTTACTAAACTATGTTTGGGGTGAGGGGGAAGTGTTGTGTAGATGAAGTAGCATTGATTGTGAGTGTGTGAGAGCCAGGGTTTATGCACAAGTGATCAGAAGTGAGTTTCCATTTTGGTTCCATATTTAAAAACCTCTAAACTCACCTTTACTCAAACTGAAAGGAGGAGAGTCTTCCTGTCCTCTCTGGTCCGCCTTTGTGACGATCCCTTTCTTTCTGATAAAGCGGTCTTCTCCCCCCTCCACTGCTCTTTCTGAAGATGATGCTTTGTAACGGAGGAGGCGATGCCGATTGAGCCTGATTGCTGTTGTCATCATTTCTGAATGATTTGCACACAACAGTGGAAATGTGAGACGGCTGTGTTCTTGTTTACTGTACGAGTTTACATTATTTATTGCCTGCCTGTGCCAGCGTCTTTACAGGTGAAGCGCGGTGCTGAGCAGAAGTCTTAGACGCGTTCAGGAGTCTGATTGATGTTGAGCATTACCAATTTACTCCATTGTTACTCCACTGCTGTCCCAGCTCTGTTAGTTAGAAGAGAACCGCAGTGAAACAGCGGGAGGCTCTGGGGCCACTGTCCATTCAACTGCAGTACAGAGGTGATTTTAATCGAATTGAAGGTGGTTTGTGGGGTTATGAACAAGTTTCTAAAGCATGGAGGAGATTTAGTTCAAGTCTGAGGTCCATTTCCTCAGGTGCTGTTGGATAATTGATGGCACAGTGACTGCAGAAAGGTCTTAACACATTCATGGTGCGATCCTATTTGAATAAGACTGTTTCTAAACGGTGTTTTTGGATTTAATAAAATGTTTCCTTCTGCATCGCAGGGTGAAAAATGCAAATTGCCGCAGACCTTTGCACAGCACTGTGGGTCAGTGGAGCTTCATTACTGTTCTTAATATTCATCATGGAGCACATTCGTGGAAATAATTACGTACATAAATTCTATATGTTAAAGCAAGTGTCAGATTGCGAGCGGACGACCGAATTAGCGCAGTTTCTGAGCGGCAGCGGCACTCATTCACACGCAGGGGCACAGCTGCATCAATAACGGTCAGTTGTTCAGCTTCTCAAATTGGGGTCACGTGTGAATTGCAGGTCAGTGTGTGAACGCACGGCGCTGCTTGTGCTCCATTAAGCGCTCGAGAGCCTTGAGAGTGATTTGTGGGATGCTGAGGATTGTGATCTACAAACACACAGACACACAGAGAGACGCAAACCAATATGGGGGGTTGGATTAACTTTAATGAGTGGCCTGGATTGTCCCACATGCAGATTGTGGGTTTTAATACATGAAATGTACACAACACAAGGAACGAGAGACCTGGAGTTGAGGGATAGAGTGGGTTTGATTTCCCCCCCCCCCCCCCCCCAAACAAAATCTTACTCCATACAGTGCATGTGTGTAGTTAATTAATCTTACAATATGATGGTCCCCAGATGTGTGCATGACAGATTGCAATGGATCTTCTCAGTGGATTGATTAGACGTCCAAAATATCCCCCTGGCCTCAGTAATCGTACAGTTTTGAAACTAGCATGGATGTCTACCATTTCATAGAGGCTCAGTCTTGTGCGGTACGGACAGTGGACAGCGGCTGCAGGGTGGTGAGATGGATGACCCGGCTTTGGACGGGTTGATGCCACAAGATGATCTGCATCCTGTTGCGTTTCCTTAGTTTCCTTAAACCTCAGTTCCACTAACGACAGTGGGGATGCAGGTCCCAGTGTTCAGTGTTGTGCAATATTAAATATTAGAGCCACGTGTGTTTTTAGGTTAATTAACAAATAAATAATCTCCCATTCATCCCTCCATCTTCTCCTTCAAAGGCATATCTCTCTGGGTGTTGCAGTAGCGCACGCCCGGGCCAGAGAGAATATTTAATTAGCTCTCTGCCGTTTAGTCGAGCTGCCTTTGTCCTTGCCTAATCCTAATTGGAAGAAAACATTTATTTTGTGTCTTTCAGCGAGAGCCTGTCAAGAGCAGAGCTGCGGCTGGATCCTCATGTTGGGGCTCGGCGCTTTGAAGGCGTAAAGCGCTCATTCTCCATAAACAGTAATGCAATTACACACGGCGCATCAGAGACAAAAACGCACACGTAACCTAATATTGTAAACCATTGTGAGGTATTATCGTTATTGCTCTTTAAGTGTTGAACGATACATTAAGGGAGAGATGCAGATCCTGGAGCCGCAAATCCACACTTTGGCTTGATGATCATAACGGAGCTCTGTACTGGTGGAGAGGGAAACTGCTGCCTGCAGGACCCAGGTGGCCCTTGACTTGGCCCCTGTGTGCCGTGGAGGGCTACAGTCAGGCTTAATTGGTGGCTTTCACCCATAAATTGTCAAATGAGTGCGTTCATCGGTGGGTTTCTTGTGCTTGTGTGTTATACATGAAAATGAGCAGGTCCCTTGTTTACCACCCTTTTCACATGAAGTTATTTGCAAAACGTTTACATCAATCCAACTTTAATTTGACTTAAAATAAACCTATAAGAAATATAAGAACATAAGAACATCATGCTCGTTTGGTATCCATTAATAACTGAGTGATCAAGGATCCTATCCAGTCTGTTTTTGAATGTTCCCAAATTGTCTCTTCAGCCACATCGCTGGGGAGTTTGTTCAGATTGTGACGCCTCTCTGTGTGAAGAAGTGTCTCCTGTTTTCTGTCTTGAATGCCTTGAAGCCCAATTTCCATGTGTGTCCCGGGTGCGTGTGTCCCTGCTGATCTGGAAAAGCTCCTCTGGTTTGATGTGGTCGATACCTTTCAAGATTAGTGTGATATGGTTATTGAGATGATATGCAAAATCAATTTGCAATCAAGTAATATCCGTCTTCTGAATTCCTTTACGTTTTTTACTCGAGCGCAGACGAATATAACAATGAAATATGGAAGGGCTTATTGATTTTATTGACTAGACTAAATTACAACTAAAACCCACTAAACAACAACAAAAAATCATAAAATCAACAGCTGAAGTGGTTCAGTGATGCACAATATTTATATAGGACCTCCGGGGTCTGATGCACTAGCATAAAAACGAAGATACTCCTCCCTTGAGCCTAATGTAATGCATCTGCACAAGCCCCGCTTTGATTGCGCCAGGATTGTTTGTTTGCCGAGCGATAAAACAGCCAAGCGGAGCGCGAGGAAGGCTCTCTCCCAGGGCCTCGCAACGCTGCCACCGATCTGTGTGCAACTCCGGCGTCTACATGAACGAGCCATCCTCTCCCCTTCTCTGTGAGCATCTGCTAGCACCGTCACTGTCATATTGATGTGTGTTGCTAAAAGTGTGTGCCATGCAGCGAATGGGATTATTAATTTTATTTCTTAGGCAGTGATATTGCTGCCAGTGGGTTCAGAGAAGGTGTGAGGGCTGTGTTTGTGTTTGGATGGTCTGAGCTGTCGGGGGTCCCCAGTGTTCATCTAGTGAGGCCATCTTTGCCCGGTCCCCGATCCGTTCTTGCTGGATTCGGAGCCGCAGGCGCCGTCTCTACATTTCCAGTAGACAATCCACACACACTGCTTGTGCTGTCCCGCCGGCCGCTTCACTCCGCGACACGCATTTTGTCACAATGTGTTTTTTTCACTGAAGAAATAATGTAATGTCTTGGTGGCGTTCATCTTCGGCGGCCTGCTGCGCCGGGATTGGTAGGTGGCTGTTATCGGTGAGGCTGGAATTGTTATCGCTGCGTCCGAATCTAGCCAATTATTCCTTCAATCCAGGGATGGAGATAAGACTCCTGCTGCTCGGCCGCTGGATGTGTGTCTGATCGTTCTAGGGTTTTGTACAGGTTGAACCGATGAGGCTTAACAGGAAACGCGCATGCAGGTGATCGGAGACGAGGCAGATATTGCTCCTGAGCTCGAGGACCGGAGTGCAGCTCTGTTAGTATCCGAACACGATGAATATCAATAGTGTATTAGATGTGTAAGGGTAAGGAGAATAATTGACAATTCTGAATGCAGCTGCAAACACCAAACCTGTTTCATCCCCGGCGTGTGCTGAGCCCCGCTCTCGTGCTGCCTGGTGCCATGTGGGGGTTAGAATTTAGCACTGGCCATCTACAAATGAGAAATATATTTTATAACTCTAACAATCTCCACAAAAAGACAAACTATAAACTGTTTTCCCAGATCCGCACAGATCTCTCGCTGTGACTGATAACATCGCCCGACTCTTGGGATTCGAGGCCATGCAACCCCTGAGAGAAGATCACAAGGGGCATCCTCAGATCTCGCAGATCCTCAATCCTTAGGAAATTTGGCTTCACTCCACATTCCCTTAAGATTCCTTTTATTTTTATTTGTTTATTCAGTCTTCTGCCTCCCTCCCCTACACACTGAATGGTATGCTTTTTATTTATAGGCCTGTATAAAGATATGTAATGCAAATAAATTTTTTCGCATAACATTCCCACTTTGTTTCTAATTCATCACAGCCATGTTCTGCCTTTTAATCTCGCCGTGTCTTGCTCCAGCATGCCTGCTTCGTTTGTCTGTCAGCTTCAGAGGAATATCTGGGACGCCTTTGTGTTCAGCAACACACTGGCTTCATTTTATTACTTCGATTAAGCCGCCGTGTATCTCGATGCGATATTAACTTCTCCTGCCAACAGCGCCTCTCTTGCTTGGCTTCCGACGAGCTGACCTGGGAACTTGGTGGATCCGTGGCATCTCCGCTTAAATGTGGGCAAGTGATTCCAGATTGATATGACAGTTGGACAGTGCCGGACTGCACTGGACTTTTGTGTGGTGTCTAATGTTCTGGGATGCTCCCCTCAGAGCCGATAGTACCGAGGGCAGGGCTGGACCTGCAGGCGAGATCTGAACAGCAGCACAAAAACAAGTCCTGATCTGACAGCCGATCGAAGGTGGGGGGAGGACTCGGACTGATAAGATTGCGTATCTGCACAATCTGTGTGCGTTTGCTGTGTGAAGGTCGGGCTGTTCCCAGGCTGCGCCCCCCGCCCGTCTCCCTCTCTGTTGTGTTGAGGCTTATACCCTCGTTGTGCTTGATAAAGTCCCCAGCTCTACGAGGATTAACAGAGCTTATATAAATGCAATAAAGTGAATTTGTAGTTACAATTCCTTGATTAAATAGCTCAATTGGGGGAAACAAAAGAGAGTAAAAGTAACTGCATTGCAGACGTGTGTTTTATTGCCAACCGTTAAAACGGTTATAGTAAAAACGTACAAGTGCTGCCGGTTATATATATCGAACACTTCAGAGAGTGTGTGTGTGTGGGGGGGGTGGTGTTGTGTTAATATTGTACTCGAAAGAGAGCCTTCATTTAGGTCAACAATTTTTAAACTCGACTGATTTCCACTGATTTCTACTGATTTTCTGAACAGTGTTTGTGGTTGTTTGGAGTGTAGTGCTGAACCAATTTGAATGATAAAATGCTACAAATGTGTAAAAACAACAACACAAAAACAATCGCAGCATCTCCGTGTAAATCATCCGGATTCAGCAGTAACACCCTGCCCAGAACCTGCCTCCCTTCAGTGGCCAAAAGCATCGGTTTCTCCGGCAGACAAGTGGCTGAGCCTCGGCCGGCGTTGTTTATGATGCTCCTCGCTTTATTAAAAGTGCCCATGTGTCACTTGCCCTTGCCGCTATAAGCTCCTTACTTCCACCTTGTCCGCAGAAAGATTGTCCGAACACCCGACCCTCTCGTCTTGCGGTCGAATGGCTGTTGTGCTTGTTTTGCCGAGAGGTTAAGCTGCGGCGGCGCTCGGCCCTGTTCACAATTGGCAGTCACCGGCCAAATCCCTGCAGAGGTCAGTCGACCTGCTTGAATCTCCCTGCCAATTAAAGCCAGACTGCAGACACAGTGCAGTGTCTGGTTCAGTCCGTGTTACGACACAGGGCTTGTGATGTGGGTTTGCTGCTCCACAGCTGGGGGAACCAAAACAAACACTGTCAGACGAGACTGTAACCTGGGCGCTACACACAGACTCGCTCTGACACGCTCGGTGCGTCAGCCCTCCTGTTGGGTCACATGACTGCTTCTGCAGCCTGAGTCAGAGAAGAGTCGTGTGATACCTGTCCTAGTTTTTTTTGTGTCATCTTCTCTCTCCTTACCTCATTTTGTTTTGTGTTTTGTTCTGTGTTAAATAGTCATTTGTGTGGCTTGATCTCTGGCTTGAGTCTGGGGCTGGGTCTCCCCCGGCCCCCAGCGTAGGTGAGGTTTAGATGTATGCATTGGATATCCAGGTGCGAAGGGCAAAACGCAGATTGTGCTGTGAGAAATGCATTCGCTTCTGTTGTTAGTGGTGTATTTTGTTTATTTCCTCGGTGTTAGTCTTTGTGTCTTCATTCATCGCCCAGCATAGAATCAGAAATGAGCACCATCTACACTTCCCTTGTCTGTGCCAGGATTTCCTGGCCATTAAATGCTCTCACTGGGTTTGTTAATATTATTGTTATTATTATTCATGATATTAATTATTGACACACTTACATTATAAACCTACAAACTGAAGCAATGAAGGCTTTAACACTTTAAGCTTTAAACCCCTGGACTTGGCAGCATCTTGCCTCTTTGCACAGTCAATGGAAGGAAGAGCAGTGCCTTCCTTATGATAAACTTTATATATATCTGTGTTCACACACTCAGTAAGAGCTCTGTGATGGGCCTGAAACTCTGGTGCTGCAGGAATGCTCTCCCTCTCTTTCCAGGCTCGTCCTCCGCCACATCTCACCATACTTGACTTGAGGCCCAGAATTGCTTTGTCAGCATTAATTTAATTAATGTGTTCATGTATTTGTTTGTTTATGCTTTCATGAAATGCTTTTACAGAGGTTAATCTCTCTCTCAGGCACACGCAATAACTGGAAGACAAATGTGCTCAGAGTAAAACCTAAAATACCTCGGCACTGCAGAGATATGGGAGGTTCTCCTTTCGCTGCCCACGGCTCTCGCTCTCAAGAAGGGAACAGCTTAGCACCTCAGTCTTTCGCCCTTTCTCTCCAGACCTGTTTAGCTGCTGATTCCTCTCGGTGTAGCGGCCGCCCGGTGATTGTCGACGGACAGCTGTGTGACTCTGATCCTCACCCAGCCGCCCAGTGTGCTTTGATTGGTCACATGTTCTCTTGGGCCGCAACAGTTGAGTGAGGAAGAGGGATGGAGTAAAATGACTACCACCGCCTGGCTGCTGGGGGGCTGAAGCCTTTCAGGACAAGTGTGAAGGATACAGCAAGGGTCTGCCAAAGCAATGAACCTCTAAGTCATTGGGAAGTGTGGGCAACAGAAGTGGATGGAGATGGCAGACTGTCACGCTGGGAGCTCGGTCCGTAGGCAGACTGAGAACTTCAGCTCTTCAGTCCCTTTCAACAAGCACGGGAAAAAATAAACAAACGTAGAGAATAATTTGTTTGAAACAAGGCCTGCACTTTTGAAGCATTACTGGAGAGTGAAAACAAGATAGACGTTATTAATGTGTTTTTCCCAAATCCTATGGGTGTCGAGTTTCTCACACGATCACAGAGGGAGAAATGCGAGACGGCATTGCGTGAAACCACGGGAGAGAAGCGGAGGAGTGTCTGAGCACTGTTTATGCCAAGACGTTTCTAGACGAAAACGGTCAGATAATGTCAATAGTTTTAGGCTCCAGTCATAAATCCTTTTATAAACGTTGCTGTGTGTTTAGCAATAAAAGTGTGTCCCTGTTTGGTCCAGCATCGATGGACTCCAAACCTCGTTGTGCTTCAGTTTGAAGAATAGTGGTATTTTTGTATTATTTGTAAAGGATTTCCACTCGTTGCCTTAATAGTGATTTTAAACGTCACACCATCAGTGCTTTGTAGATATTTTATTGCTCATATCTTGTGTTGTGTTTTGATGCACTTGGCCTCTTCTAGCAGAGCAGATCTGATGTGCAGGGTATCTATATTGTGCCAAACTGCAGCACAGCGCAGACACAAACGCACAGATGTCAGTTTCCCAGTCCAGAGGCCGGCAGAGAGCGATACCGCTGGTGTGGCCGTGTTGTAGGGCCGTCCCTCTGTGGTCTGGATTATTCATGGTATTCTCACAGGGTGTCCACTGTTTGCAAACATAGTTGGAGGTTATCCAGAACTTCGGGATCTTAAGATCAGTGTGGTCAAACCCCTAGGAGGCTAAATCCAAATTTTCAATAACAATGTAATATGTCATCTGTGGACAAGTGGCTAATTTCGTATTGGAAAAGATGGTTGTGGTGTTGTGCGATGGCCACAGTCTCTTGACACACACCACTAGGCACCGCCTTGCACGACAACATGACACGTTATGCTTGCTTTTGAAGGTGGGATGGAAGGGATAGAGAGAGAATCAATTAAATAAATAAACAAACAAACAAACGCACAAATGCATTCACAAGGCTGCTGCAGTCCCTGTTGGAAAGACTGATCTGCAGCTGTGTCTGTGTGTTTGTGTGAAATGAGTGTTCCTGCAGCCTGCGGTGATATATTTCCTCACAGCGATATTGCAGTCCGGTGAATTTTACCACCAGAGTCCTGATCACTGGGCTCTGAGTTATAGTGTTTTTCTCCGCACCCTGGGACCCGTGTGAAATACAGCATCGGCTCAGGATTGCATTAGAGCGCAGCCTCGGCCCACGACCCGTGCCCGTGAGTTACGGCTCTCCCGGCGCGCCCTGGGACCACGAGCGGCGCCTCCTTGATTGGAACGCTGTCTCCGGTTTACCCTGGGACCTGGCCGGATGGGGAAGCTGTGCAATTGGATCTGTTCATCTCGTCAGGACTTAACAGAATTTATAGTCGTGCTGTTGCTATTTTAATGAAATGCATTGCTTTTTTTAATATATTTTTTCTTCTTCTTAGAACTATAGTTGAGCCCAGTTGTGTTTGCCGGCCATAATTCTCAAAGCTTCCCTCCTAATCACGGTGGGACTCGATATTGTGTAAATGGCTTTTTTAAATATATAAATCTCACCCCCTGAGCCATGGCTCTTTCTGTCTTGTGCTCAGAAAGAGCCTATTTTGCTCGTCTGTTATCCTCCACGGCAGCCTCTGTGCTCATTGAGATTCTTCACCTGAGAAATATCAAAAACCTGGGCGTCCTTTTAACATTGAGTCTCGCCTTCCTACTCTGGATAGCGAAATTGATTTAGGACCTAAAACTCTGGAGCTTGTGATGCAAGACCAGTTGAGTTTGTGAGACATGAGTGTGTGGTTTGAGCTGAACACAGATCCATAAGCAGCCTTGATGAAGAGAGAAAGCATCTTCACTAAAACATGGAGTCCAACCTGGAGCCTTGTGTGTTAGTCATGTGTGATGTAGACAGCTGTGCAGGAGAGTCTCGTACCACAGACCTCGGGAGACCCTGAGCAGCACACTGCATTCGTGGCTTCTGCTTTTAGGACCACAGGGCTCTGAGTCTGGGACTCAACAGTTTCATTGTCCCTGCTGTTACCACCGCCGTCTCCACCTCAACACGTCTTCACAGAAGCACTTCCGTCTCCGTCTGAGAACAGTAGCGATGTTTTCGTGGCACATCCCCGTCCTCGAGTGCCACTCTCTGCCCCCCGGAGAGCGAATGAGCAGACGCACAGACCGGCTGCATATTAAACTGATTTTGATGTTGAGGTTACGAATGTGTCCAATTTAAAAGTGCAAAATGTAGTCTGTCGACCTCAGAGACTTCTTTGATCTTCACATGAGAGCGTTTCAGGGCGCTTGGTTAGTGCTTTACGATTTCAGCCTTTTTTCTTCCCTCCCCTGATCTTATTTATTGCTTACAGAGGCGTGTGATTTGAATTCATATTAAGGGTTATTTTCCATAACTGAATCATTTATGTAGCCACTGGTAACCCAGATGGAAGAAGCCAATTTATGGTGGATTAGAAGATCCTTCATGACAACAACTGTCTTTAATATTAATAATAATAATAAAATGAGGTGGCAAAGCTTTTCTCGGTGTATAAAATGTATCACATCATGCTATGCCAGTTATAAGAGGCTGGTTTTGCTTGGAAATTAGACAAAAATATAAATTAAATTGCCTTGATGTCGTCAGTCAGATTGTGCATCCCTTGCACGTCCCTCACCTGACCCGAACCATTTAACCTTCGCTAATAAGAACATGAGGAGGTGATGAAGGCCTGGCTCACTTGTCCCTTCGTGTGCATATTGATCCTGCAATCTCATCAGGTCTTTCCTTGAACGTGCACCTGTTAATCAGTCCGCGTTGGCCGTGTGCGTTCGGCAAGGCGCTTGATCTCTGTCCCCTTCGTCCCCGGACGGCTCAGCCAAGCTTCCGTCCCCATCTCCGTTCTTCCAGGCCGTGGGGACATCGAGGGACATGTTTTAGGAATTATTTTATTGCACACGGGTGCTGTCGTGTTTTATGTAATCTGCTGTGTTTGATGTAGTGCTTTTCATGACAATCATGAGCGGGTGTGAGCGGCCGAGCGGCTCGTTCTCAATCATGATGCTTTATGTTCAACCGTCTGTGTGGAGTAGAGAGCGGCTTGTTTAGATTTCTGTGGGAGGAATATTAGAAAAGGTTTTCGACAGAGAGCCTCTTCACTGCGGAGTCGTAGAGCCACGAACACTGTGTTTTGTGAATGGCTTCATCATCATTTCCTAATTATGTGATCAGGGTTTTGTAACATGTTTCCTTGAAGTGCAGGACGGGACATTGTGTGGAGCCGGCCGTGTCAGTGGGTAGGTGGTGTAATATTCTTCAGTCTTGTGGAAATGCTGGTGAGGGAGTAATCGATTAGTGTTGTGCTTCTGGTGAAGAAGCAGGAACAAGGCCTCGTTCCTCCTTCTCCAGAAGCACAACACTAGTGATGTTGTGCCCATATATATATAAATATATAGCTCAGCTGTCCTGCAGGGGGATGGGCTTGCCCTGGAGGTGCGTCTGTTGACCAGCTTGAGTCCGCCTCAGCCGAGCCGGTCTTCTTCACCGCCTAACGACCACGGCCGTGTCTCGGACGATGTCTGCGCTGGCCTGAATTCCCAGCAGGCCCCGTGATGTCATATCGTTCCATTACAGTTCAGTCTCCGCATGGGGCTCGAGCCCGGGGCGGTGGCTATTACTTTATTTTATTTTATTCCTCTATTTATTTTCTTCCCCCACATCAGCTGCCTCCTCTCCTCGGGCCCCGAGCCGCCCTGATTGATGGGCAGAGTGGTTTATTCCCGATCGATTCTGCTCCACTGCCGCGCCGTCTCATTTGGAAGTCTTGAATTGCGGTGCGATACCACGGGGTATTCAATTCCCCGCTAAGTTTTTACAAACTGGAGAAGAGATACCTCCCTCCGAGTGAAATATTCCTGCCAAGACGGGTTCATTTTTTAAAGATGTTGCAATCCTAACCAGGGGATCGATCGCGAGTCAGAAAAGTGTATAAAATATTCATCCTTCTGAGCAGGAGAAGCGGTGGGCCTGCCGCAGGGCTTGTTGTGGCTTTTCGGCTTGTAGTTTTTACCCGTTCCCATCTCCCCGTGCAGTGGGCACCCAAGGAACCGGACCGGACAGGTTTGGTTTTGTTTCACTTTATTTTTCATAAAGCAGGAGTTTTATGTGGGTACTCTCACACAACAAACTCTAGTGAGTTCTGCAAAACGTGTGTAAAAAGTACAGGAGAGACATGGGGTGTGAAATTAAGTCTTCCTATCAGTGGAAGCTCCCACAATGCTTTGCATTACTGAGGGAGTCACTCAGTGCTTATTTTACATCACCGAATGTGACATTGTGTTTTTTGTAGACACTTTTCATGAAATCCTGCTCAAATTGATCAAATTGGACGTCCAGGTCTCGGTTCAAAGTAGAGTCCATGAATTATGATTGACACACACAGCTTGGGGCGTTTACAAGAGCTGAGGTTGTCTAAGCAAGGTCACAGATCCCAAATTCGACTGCAGCGGAGACCTGAAGTACAGAGGACTCTGATCAGCCTGAGGATATCTTAACATTAGGTCGTGCTCACTCTGAACATATCAGTGGGGAAGATGAGGACACCAGACGCACATACGACCCGTTGATATAAACACACGGGCCGAAAAGCTTCTCTTCGGTTGCTGGCACTGGAGCTGGAGTTTCCCTGTGTCAGGGACAGATGGGAGCATCATGGATTACTGATAGTTTTCTCATTTTCTCATATTCTGATTAGCCTTAATGCATATTTGTGTGATTATATCTCAGAAAACCATGAGGGAGACCTCTTCCCTTTATTGATGTCTTGCTGATTTGCTGTAGTAAAGTTCTGCTGTGCTTGCAAGTCATGTGTTTGCCTGTGTGTTGTATCTGTAGTGTGAGTGATACTGCTGGAGACTCGGGGAGAGTTTGTGGGATTATGAAACAGATTCTTAGCCAATTCACCCGTCTTTGCTTTAGTGTTCAGATTATGTATCAGACATATGGCGCTTTAGCTTTTCAATACAGTTTAATCTTCTATACGATACATTTGGGCTGCGCTTTCTCATTAGTTTCTGTTCTGTGGCAGATATGTTTTTGCTGAAACACTAAACCTAACAAGAAACTACATAAAATTAATTATTTAAGTATTCTTCCTTAGGTATAAATTGTTAGCTCTCTTGTTGTTTACTGTGGTTTATCCTATGCCTCCCTCCCTTTAGCACATAGCTAGGACTTCATGGGATCATGTCTGCACTTGTCATCTCTTTGATCTAGGCTGTGTGCTCTGTGTTTTATATTGACAGTACTGCTGCACTTTTGTAATGCTTGTGTAAACTGAATAAGGGCGTCTGCCAAGAAATAAATTACATGAAACATCAAATGAGATCACATTGCTTTAACTATTGCACATTTTTCCTCATGATTTCTAGATAACTTTTGTGATCAGTGTTTCGGTGGGTGGCGGGGATGTGAACTTTTGTATTGTGTAGAAAGATGGAAGGCTGTTAATTGGCTTTGTGAAACGAGATGCAGATAAAGCCAGTTGTGGGCACGGAAAACACTGTGGCTATCAGGTGGCTTGGCAGCAGGTCAGGACAGAAATATTTAAAACACTACATAGTATCACAAAGGGGGGGATAATGGCCTCAATGACTCTTCTTGCCATCTGGCTCCACACAAGGCTAATCAAGCAGGAATCAGAATCCACTTCCACCAAATGTTTGCACATATATTTAAAGGGATTTGGTTTCAGCCGAAGAATTTACTTAAGTGTTATAAACTAATCAGCACAGCCCAGCAGCCTTGTGTAAGTGTGAAGTAATCAATGTGTTGGGTGCAATTGTGTAGACAACGAGATTAAGGTCATGTTTCGACGTATAATTCCCTCCTGTGTACAGGAAAACACTCATCGTGTAAGCCGTGCCCAGAGGGTGCCGATACCAAACAAGGGGACGCCTCTCACTCGGAGGCTGCATGTGTGGAGGCAGCACAGACGGCTGTGGTGAGCTTTTCAGCAGCCGTTTACAGCTCGGCTTGTGCAGGAAACCAGTGAAGACAAAGGTGGTCGCGTTCGGTTCGTCTTAGTGCTCTATCAGTTCTGTGCTGTTTTACATTTATTTTTGTAGCTGCCTTCACTGGCTTATCCATTAATCAGTGCACACGGATACTGCTTTGCCGGGAAAGCGTGCCCACATCGAAATTTACTTTCACCACCAAACATTTTTCAAGATGAGAGCAGAATTAAAGAGCACTAATGTCGCAAAGCCTTCTTGGCAGCAGACCTAAGCTTGCTCTAGAGTGAATGTTTCTCTGAGCTCTGCGGTCTTGTCACGTTTCACTGTCGGCTGGAGCTCGGGGCCGGTCGCTCTCTCCCCAGCAATTTAGTGTCTCTATAATTTTGACGTTGTGAAGGTAGAAAAGCTAGCACACTTTGAAATTGTTGATGGAACACAGAAAACTAATCCAATCAAGTATCTTTCACCTCCATTTGTGTAAAACTTCCAATTGGAGTTATATTTTGTCCTGATGTCACTGCCCTCGTTTAATGTTAGGGATGTTCGTAGCAAACCGATAGTCTTGGCATCCGATGCAGTCGAGTGCAGAACTGAACACATTGATATAGATCAGAGGTGGCAAATAGGAAGAACATTGTAACACCATGCCTTTGAGCAATTAAAAGTAATGCATGTATATCAGAACTGCAAACCAACACAGACACAGACAGGTACCAGAAAAGATCATGTTTTCCAGAAAGAGAAATGCAAGAAAAGGTCTTCAACAGGATACATATCAGAAGTGCTGAGCCAGCGAAGACAATCAGGTGTACCTTCCCTTAGAGATGGACAGACCTTTCTGAGGAGCACGGAAACCCTCGAATCACCCTTCTTCTACCCCAGCCTACCTACCCCTTTCACCCCTGCCATGCCCCTGTCCCCCCGGCCTGCCACTGTTCCTTCTCCGTTGCATCCAAAAGAAGACTAATAGAAACTGCATCTTGTTGTCCAACTCTGTGACAGGAGCCTCAGTCGGCTCGCTGATGGGAACAGACGTCGCCGGCGTCGCCAGATTTGATTTACTCTGTCGAGCTGCCAGGGCTCTGATTGATCAGCGATACTGTACATCAATAAGCAGCCCCTCCCTGCCTGTCTGTGTGCGTTGATTCTCATTCCTCTCCGCGTCTCTTGGGTAATAAATGATTTTTATCCATCCTTATTTTCTTTCTCGTTTGCTCGTTTGAGTCATTTTCGATAGGCAAACTTTGTCGAAGCGGAACGCCCTTTGCTGCCAAACAAGCAGGGGATGGATGTCATCTCCACTTCCTCACCAGCCGCACTGATGGCAGTACCTTTCTCTCCACGGTTAATGAGCTTCGATTTCCTTCTCTCCCTCTTCACCTTTGCCTTTAGTTTTGCTAAAACACCGGCAGGACCTCGGGGGCTTCAAGAGGGATTGTTCTTGACGAGTAAGAAACCTGTCATCAACGTCTTATTCAGGAAGTTCTTGATTCTGGAGCCTGTTCTTTAAAATTAATATTTTTAAAATATGAAGCCTTCGTTTTCTGCCTTCCTCTTCCTTTGAATGCCACCTCTTATCTTTCTCCTCCTTTGAGTGCCTCCGATTTGGACCAAAGGACTTACGCTGTGACCTTGACAAGGCATTCACTCGAGGTTCGATCACTTTCATTAGATCCATAAAACAAGAAATGTGTTATTTGTGTCTCTTAATTAATATTTCAGTGGATGAGCAGCAGCAGACGTCTTCCTCTACCATTCAGACAAGCAAAGCAGTCGTGGAAATATGTGACAAAGAAAACTAATTGGCTAAATAATATCATGTCTGACGTTCTGGTTTTATGCCTGTTGCATTAATGCCCTCATTTATTTCAGGTAGTTTACCTTATAAAGGAGAAGATATAATTAAAAATTCACTCTCAATTGCCTCGCACACATCTACACATCTTCCCTGAAAGCAAAGGCAGGATTTTAAGGTTTCATTCTTGGGCTGTTCTGTAACTTTGCCCAGTTGCTCGAGTGAACTCGGTGGTCACTGAGCGAAGATCTTGTGGCGCCTCAGCGTTTACCAGCTTAAGCTTTGACAGTGATTGCTCTCTTTGTGCCCGTGAAGTGTTTTGGAAACATTGTGAGTTGGGGTCTGTGCGTGGCCACTCCGGGAGCAGTGATTCACGTATTCCCAGCATTAATATAAACGAATTAATGCCGACTTCAACGGCTGGATAGAATCCGAGGGTCATTTTATCTCCTCTGCAAACCGAAGCGTTGTACTGTAATCTGCATTGAGCTACTCTAGCACATAACTTAACATTTGCAGTTGTTGTTATTGAGTGCGTACCGCCTCAGATAAACGCATTAGCCAAAAAAATAAATGTTTAAATCGGTCGGTAAATAAGCAGGGATGCAGGGATGGCACTCTCTGACAGGTATGGCAGGCGTTGTGCAGTGTCAGATGGAAAATGATGTATAACGTTGAGTATTGGTGCTGATGATAGCAGATAATACCGAGCTGATTGCAACATGACTAATGCAGTAATGCTGTAAACGAGATGAGATTCCTCTCGGCCACGCCGGCTCCGGTTAACCCTTTTAGCGCTCAATTTGGAAGTGTTTACATTTGTCAAGCAGCAGGAAACCGTGGGCCGGTGACATCTGCCCGGTGTAATTTAGTTTTGTTATCGTGGAATGAGTTTATCTGGAGGTAAATCGGGGGTTTTAACTCTGTATTTAAGTCCGGCATGACTACTTTATCAAATCTTTCGTATACCGTGTGGCGCCTGGAAGCTTTCATTGGTAAAATAATTTAGGTGAAAACAAAACAAAAGATAAGACAAACAAAGCACCGATTGAGAGACGTTGGAGGCTGACGTCCTCTGGTTAAAATTGCGGTCAGGTCTGAGTGATTACAGTGCAGCGTCCGCATTGGTAACGTGTTACACAAAGTTGTGCCCCTGGGGGGATTATATCTGGATTCGAGCTCAAAAGATTAATGTATAACCCGTGTTGACGATGCCCGCAGGATGTCACGGGGGACGGGACTCGGGGAGGTGCTGCGGCTGCCCGTATGCCAGGCTGCAGGATGCGTTAATCCCCCTGCGATGTTCAGAGCTTATCTTTCCACTTTGCTGAGCAGGGGAGACAGGAGGGTTACTCCTTCCTTCTGCGTGTCGATGCCTCTGTCTGAAGCTTTTTCTTCCTCCTCTTCTCTGGTGATGATTAAATCAGGCTCGGTGAGCTCGGTGAGAACGGAGCTTCGTGTATTTTTACAGGTTCGGCTCAAACCTCCCATCTCTCTTCACGTCTCCTTTCAAAGGGAGACTTTAATTGCCTTCCTCCAGCTCCTGTGCACCAGGGAACAGATGGCCGTACAGCCCTGCCGCAGCCGCTCGTGAGAGAGATTGTCTTCCTCTCCGTGTTTTACATTTCTTCACTGTGCCACATCTCTGGTTAGCCAAGCTACAGAAGTTGCGATGCCTTCGTGAGGGAGGGAGGAAATTTATTCTCAAGCCGCGGCATCTTCTATTGATATCCAGTAATGCTGGCTGTTTTGAGTTACATAGGGAACAGATTGTTTTATTACCAATGTAAAGGCCCTCCCCCCATGACTGATGGTTCCTCGAGCATCCCGTCCCATCCCATCCCTCCTCGAGCTGAATAAATCTCGTCTTATAAATCGTATGAACCGGGGCTGTCTGGCCCGGCCGACTGCTTTGCTTTTGAGCTGAGATACTCCTGGATGGACATCTCTCCTGATAGGATACACACGTGCGGAGATCAGCCGAGGTTCCTTCGAAGGACGATCGTTTATTCATTGTACTTATTTGAGTTAATATTAAGGTGAAGAGTCTGAGGGGCCTCTGGTGTCATGGGGGATTAAAGTGTCAATACCAGACACACCTCGGTGCCAGCGGGGGGGTCTGCCCACACGTCCACTCTCTCTGATTTACAATGGCTGCCGAAGGTCGTTCCCCCTGATGCTGATCGAAGTCTGGACTCATCCATGGGTGTGAGAGTGCCCGGGCGGGTTCACAGGCCAGCTGGATGCAGACTGTTAGCCTGGGGGCCAAGATTAGATCATGGAAGGACTAATTTGCTTTTAAATGCTTAAGAAAAGGCTGCGCTGGTGGTGGATTGAGCCGTGAAGGGACATGTTCTGGAGTCAAGCATCTTCATTCCTCCCGATCTCTGCTGATAGCGGTGTGGTTTCTGTGAGATGTGTGATCAATTCACATGTCAAACGTGATTTTATAGCACGTGTGTGTATATATAATTATAAACAAATATGAGGCAGAGACCGGATATGTTGCTAAATTAAGGTTTTGGAAACGAAGAAGAATTATGTAGAAGAATCTTCCGATTACTGGGATTCTTTTTAAATATTAATGTTTTAATTTCAAATACGTAAACAGTCCAAGTTTAGTTGTTAATCACTGTTGTTTACCACTTTTATGTAAACTGTCAGTATGTGTGTCGCCTTTTATTATTTGCAGGACAGAAAGAGGACAGTCTTAAATCTCTGCTACATTAACAGTTAACAATCACAGCGATTTTAAACAAACAAACAAACAAACAAACAACAAAACAAAAACAGTTTCATATCCTCAACATTTTCGCTGCTGTGTATTTTTAGTCCTGTGTGGGTTTCATGTAATTGGCTTTTGATTTCAAATCAACGCAAAATGTCATGAATGTTTGTTTAAAGCAGGGAATGGTTCTCGTCTTGCAGAATAAGTAAAATCTGGCGTTGATGGACAGGCTTTAGGAGAGTTTTACTCCACAGCAAACCCAACGCTGGTGTTGAGGCCCCTACGTAGCTGAGAATTGCTTTTGGCCGGGAGCAACCCTGGCACTTATTGCTTGAAACAGCGCTGGTAATGCATGGAAACTGTAGATCAGACGGTGCTAATTAATTTTAGGAAAGTCCACTGGTGAGACACCTCACCCAGAACCACTGAGCTGCACCAGATCACCAAATCCTTCGATGCAGGTGCTGAGGCTCATTCCCGCGCCGCGCCCAGGTGTTCAGCCCAGGGAAGCTCTTTATAGCCAGAGTGGTAAACAGCCAAATTACATGGGAAACGGCAGCACCGGCTCCGGCACAGAACAGCTAATTGCACATGAAACCAGTCGTATATGAAATAAGAGGGAAAAGGCAGCGGCTATAAACATCTCCTGGAAGGGATATGAAGAGAGAGTTTGCGTGCCACAGGAGGTGTGTGTGTATTCAGTATGTGTGTGTCTGTATGTGTGGATGTTCAGTGCCTGTATGGTTGTTTGTTCAGTGTCTGTGTGTTTGTGTTCAGTGTCTCTGTATTTGGGAATGTTGTGTGTGTGTGTGTGTCTGTATGTGGGGATGTTCAGTGTGTGTGAATGGGTGTGTTTGTGTGTGAGTAATGTGTGTTGGTGTCAGTCAGTCAGTGTATCAGCCTGTCAGGTTTTTTCAGAGCTCGAGATCTTTCATATTCTTGGACAAGAAGCCCACAAACCCACAAACAATGCAGTGGACACCGGTGAGAGTGCAGAGAAATGCAGGGGTGACAGTATTTGTATTCTGAACAGCTGATTGCCGAGCTGTAGGTTTGCCTTCAGAGCGATCGGCCTCCACAGCAGATGTAGAGAAGATCAGCTCAGCTCAGCGCAGCCCACTTTCCGGCCCTCGTGCCTCCAGGTTCCTCCCGCCCTCCGAAGCAAGACGTGGTCAGAGAATAACCCCCTCCTCTTCGTCAGCTGTTCAGAAGAGGTTTTATTAACTGAGATGTTGTTGTTTGTTTTCTCACTTGGGCTACGAGGCTTTGTCAAGTTGTACACGTTTGTGAAGGAGGCCTGCTGTCTGTGGACACAACAACATCAACACGGGGATATTCAGGAGCCGGTTATCGCTCTGAATTATTGGCGCTCTGCGGGAGTAAACAAGTTGTTTCTGTCATCCAAAATATGAGAAAACGAGACTTCAGTTTTGCTTTATTATGCGATCAGGTATTTATGTCATGGTGTAGTTGTAGTCCCTTGTCGTTATGTCACAATGTGAAGTCCTCATAGTGAAGAGGCTGACGAAAGCAGCAGCGTTTATTACTGATTTTCTTTGAGGTCCACATTAGCCTTCGGAGAGTCTTAGTTATGGCTGATCTGATTATTGCTTCACTGAGATGCTTTATTACGGCAAACGAAGTCAGAATAATTGATAAGTGTTAAATGTGATCTTTGAGGAGAATCCCATGGAGTCTCATTTGCTCAGGTGAAACACACACATAATTGTATATTCTCTATCAAATCTATACCGCTATCAAATTAGGAAAACATTAATAATTAAAAGTATATCCATTTCATTGAGAGAGTCTTTATTATCAGTATTTAAATCCTTTTCTTTAACCAGTTCGGTAAGCCCTGTCCGTGTAGAACCTTCCTCAGCTGTTGTGCACATTTAAACCTCTGCCTTAAAATGTTTTGATTGAGAACAAAAGGAAGGAAGTGAAGAGAAGCTCCTATAAATCTAAATCACAGCTGTACATGTGACATAGTGTGATGAATCAGTTTGGACCGGTCGTGAGTGGGTCGGGTTCGGGAGACTGGGACACCTCGGAGTGGGCGGCTGACATCAGGGTGGGATACAGGGGTGCTGGCTTAGGACCAAGCCAATCAACCGCGTGTGCTATGCTGTTTCACACGACCATATTGGAAACGATCCTCTTACTTCCTGGTCAGGACTCTCATCCGTGTTGCTGATCTGTGTATTGCCATCGACAGGGTCTGCCAGACAGTCCGCTTGGCCCGGGTCCAGATTGTTAAAGCTCACTGCAGGAAGTCCAGCAACTTGGGTTTCCTCCCAGTGCTGGAGAATCGATGCACTGGCAGATACGGTTGTCACTCCCGCGGCCGCGTCTGGGTATTGCGATCCGAGCCCTGCCGGTCCGGTACTGCTCTGTCCTCTCCAGGGGGGTGTCTTATGCCACGCGTGGAGTGATGTCATGGCACTCTATACGCCCGGCCACAGAAGCTTCCGTTCCATTTTCAGTGCGGAACAAAGAGAGGCGTTCAGAGTACATTTTCTCCTCCCTTTCTTTCATTTCCCAGCAAATTGTCTAGTAATTTTCCATCCTCTTGAGTGGTGTTTCACAGCACTGCCGGGTGCTTTTCTCTCTTTGTGAAGATTCATTTCTGATGACAACTTCACAGCAGTCTGGTGAACATTGCAGGTTACACACACAGGCGTGGGTTTTGGAGGAGTATCATTCTAATATATCTCAAATTGTTCTCCACCGGGGAAAAAGAAGCAGAAAGAAGACTTAAAATGCTCTCAATATGCACCTATTCTGTGTGTTTATTCTATAATTTTATAAATTATTTTTTTTTAGTTCCACAAAGTCTGTTATAAATATGCATTGACATGTAAAACCTCGGGAGCTCCTTTCCAAAGTGTACAACATTAAAATATAAATATTCTCCGCAATGCACAAAATGTTCAAGAGATGTTTTACGTGTTGTGCTTTTGTTGGGCCACCAGTGTGTTCAATACAGCGTTCCTCCTGTGTGTCACTTTGGGTGAGGAGTCCAGTCCATCCCAGAATTTTCCAGTACCAAACAGGACCAGCCCGGGTCAACTGGAGCAGCCCTTACCCTACGCCCCTGTGTTGGTGCTGCGCTGATCTGGAGAAGCCAATCAGAATGTCAAGTCCATCCCCTCGAGGACGGGGTGTCGCTTCTTTATAACTGTTGACCTGTTTAGGCAATAACACACTGCCATTGTGTATTGAAACTGAGATCATTGAAGCTCAGAGCTTCTCTCTCTTGTGTTCTTAACATGGTCATGGTTATGACATTAATGACCTGATGTATCAATTATCATTTACAGTTAATTGACTAACCTAACCCATCTTTTAATACCTGTGGTCCGAAGCCTCTTCATAATTACTTATCAAAATAAGAAATCATATGTACGTGAATTCAATAAGTACATTTGGAATCACTATGGAAAAATATGTAAGACACTCACTTTATTAGTCTAGACTTTCCATTTCGTGTCTTTCTTGCATCTGTCTATTATCCGTTGGCATTTCTCTCTCCCCTTCCCACTCGTTTTCTGAAGCTGTTGGATTTATCTTCACATCGACTAACACACACCTAAAAAAAAAGAAAATCCCTCTGGTTTGACTGACAGCTGGAAATGTGAGTCTCTCAGGGCAGTAATCCTCTGGTTATTGGCTGTGGCAATCTTCTGCAGAGTCGGGCATTTTCTCTGAAAGAGTTATTTTAAATTACGCAAACTATTGTCCCCAGAGCAGCAGTAATCAGAGGCTACAGCGCAGCACTTTCCCCCCCTGCTGGGGATGGTCACGTGACACGGGCGCCGTGGCTCAGGGAGAATTAAGCCATGAAGAGCTATATGGTAACTTTGGCAGAACACACTCAAACTAGGAAGCTCTCAGAAGTCCTCCTGGTTCTCTCTGTGTCCACAGGCTCCTGTTGGACTCGTAGGAAATGCCCTGTGGAAGTTATTGCGCTTCAGAAAAGTTAAATTTAAATGAAAACATTACAATTCAATGTTTAACTTAATCGGTGCTGGAGAAGATGCCTCTGTACTTTGGGTTCTGACAAATTGAATTGAGCACAAGGAGAGACAAATTGCCATAAACCTGGCAACGGCCGTCCATAATGCTTCATCATGTTGCCTGATGGACACTTTGACTAAGTGGTTTGTTTTGCTGTGCAAGCAAACCAATCAGTTCTTTAGTAATAGTCTCTGCATGCTTAGTTTTGCACAGTCAACATGTCAGTCTTCAGCACATTTAAGGTCTCCAGTCTTCTTGTAGAAATCGTTTTTTCCAGGTCTTTGTAAACTGAAGTCTTTGAAGAGTCCAGATCGACTGCGTCCTTATTAAACTGGGTTCTGAAGGCCAGATTATGTTCACTAATCAATGCTCACCATCACTGTCTGTGTGATTGTGCGGTGCCTCTCGTCTGTATGCCAGTGTGATTGTAGTGTAACGTATACACCTCGCGAATTAATGTTCTCGCTCGCGGGGGGACAGGGGCCACTCTCTCGTCGTGGGAATGGCAGCTGTTCATTCCCATCTCCGAGCAGAAAGCGCCGGAGAAGAATGAACTCCTCAAGTGCGGCACGAAACTTTTGAAACGAACAAGAGGAGTCCCCAGGTGCGTCGCTCGGCAGAGTGTGGGTTTACGACTAGGGCCCTCTTCGAAGACAGCAGTGTGATTGGAAACGTCGAGGGCCTCTCTGAAGTGGAGTTTAAGGAGCAGAACTTGTGAAGGTTGCAATTTGTGATGTTATTTTAAAATTAACATGCTGATTAAATTCCCATTCAAGGCAAGTCGAGTGGGTTCTGAGAGGCGGTACTAGACCATGCGTGACTCCGTGAAACGCGGTGGGATGGCCTGACTTTGTCCTCTGTGGTTTGGGCATGATCATTTGTTCTTCCTTTGCGAACTATAATAGTTCCAGAATGCCTGTGAGCAGGGAGAGGAACACAGATGCATTTATATTAAATATGTTATGGTTTTGAAAAGGAGAGGTTTACCTGCCACCGGAGATATTGAGTGTTTAACCACTGTCTGCCACAATATGGTGGCTTTCAGTTTCTTCCACTGTTAATTGTGCTTAGTAGTAAGTTTGGAGTGCTGTGATTGCTTTTTTACTTGAGGAACATTAGGGGCTTGAACTTGAGCAGAATACCAGAATAGGAAGGAAGTTTGTTTTGCCAAATGTGGAGAAGTTATTTACTGTGTACGGGCTGACAGATTGCCGGCCGCCGTACAGGGATTAAAGCAATGGGAAAACAAATTAGCCGTGTGGAACATTTGTAACCTTGACTGGGTTGAGCGATAGAGAAAGGTGAAATGAAGATATCCAGCCATGCAGAAAGCCAAGGAACCTTCTGCACCGAAGCCGGCGTGCGGATTTATTTTAAGTGTTATTTGTCCACGAACAGCCTTGATGTTAAGTCGGGCTGATTGTGAGAAAACTGTGCTGTTTCGAGGAGGCTAATTTATCATGGATCCGGTCTGTGAGTGAACGCAAAGGATCTTGAGATATCGGGCTGCTTTTCCTGAAGATTAGCATCTTCACCATCTCCCAACTTTAATGAAAATACACAGGCCTCCCTTCTTGCTGTGGTCATATCCTCTAAAACCAACACTGCAAATGAACCTTCAGATGAAACTGTCTCTCAGTGAAGATGCCAACTTGTCAGGTTCCTCTTAGGGAAAGGCTGAGGGAACTGCATCTTTGTGACTCTTCTCACAGAGGAATTGATGGAGCCTTGATTGAGGTTTTCCAAATTATGAAAGATATTGACCATATCAATCCAGCAGAACTCTCCCAAGACCTGACATTTGAGAATAGGCATTCAGAATAGAAAAGCAGGCGACAGTACTTCACCCAGAGAGTCTCCAACCAACTCCTTGGGCATTTTGTTGACGAATGTTGACGGATGTGATTATCTGACCATGAACTTTCTGTAATTATGATCATGGGTTTAATGACCTCTTTTCATATCTAAACTCGTTCTTTCTCATTTTTGTTTTGGTTTTTCCCCTTTTGCAGAAGCTTGTAGCCCCCAGGACAAAAATCTTTATTATCTTTTTATCTGCTGTCAATTTAAGCTGATCGGGTTTTGGAAAACTCATCAAAATAATTGTCTGCATTTTGACATCACAGGCGCAGCGATGGTTGATGTAAAGGAAGTGCTGGTAACTACGAGCTAATACAACCATCTGGTTTGTGGAAGCTTAGGAAGGATTTCTAAGGTTTTTATTCCCCCCTTTCATCCTTCATCATTGTTATTGAGGCATTATGCTAAAAGAAAGTGTATGAAAGCTGAGCAGAATTCCCTTGATAAAATAAGTACCAAAAAACGACACTTTTTCACTTCAAAAGGATGTATCTGGGTTTGCGTTATAAAGATTTGGAGCTCAGAGTAAGACTCTTTACACATGGCTTGGTTTCAGGTTAGTAACACTGGAATTGGATGGTAATTGGTCCTGTCGTAAAACAGGGCCATCTATGAAAGCCTGAAACTCGACAGTGTGTTCTTTGGTAAAGCTGTGCAGAAATATGTGGCCGTCCTCTGTTTGACCTGTACATCAGAGCGGCTTATTTTATGTTCCTCCTATTTAATGTTTCCGCTCCGGTTTCCTTGTTTGTCTGTACATTTGCAGCTGTTAAATTCAGAAACATGGAATCGTCTGCCTGTTTGATACAAGGAGAAATAGCCAGTCGAGTTAGGCGAAGATTTCTCGCAAGATGAAGACGAAGAGGCCTATAAACAAATTGGATTCCTTGTAGTTTATTCTCGTGATTTCCCTCGATCCTCAGTGTGACCCACGTGGAAATCTCCAAATGTATTTATCGTCTTTCTACAAATGGGTCTCTCAGATGCAAAACATCCAAACCTCCTGACCTCACTGTCCAGGTATGCGTTTCTAAATCCTGATGCACAAAACACTGAAGTACCGCTGTTCCTCCCAGAGACTGGTTTTGACCGGAGAGTCAGGGGGACAGATCTACAACACTTTTAGTTCCTGGGTTCACGCTCAGATGTGCTGGAAGCTGACAGTCAGTTTTATAAGCTTATGGGCGGTTGTTTTGTTTATAGAGCAACTTATTGAAGATTTCTAACAAAAGGGAATCAGTATTTATACCTTTAATGTTGTGGGAGAAACTGTATTCCAGTGAGGAGCACCAGGTATATTTTCTATGGAAAGCACACCAACAATAAACGCAACAAACCAGAGCTAAATTCTGACACACTGTTCAGATCCTATTCTGAGGAGATGTAGTGGTTGTGGGGGACGTGGGGCTCTTTGCAGTGATTCGAGCAGCACAGAGCATCCCGGAGGCCTGCTATTCAGACTGGTTAAAGCCGAAGCCCTCGTCTGTAACGCGTTGTGTTTTCAGATGTCTTTTAAAATTTGCAGAGGTGCTGCTGGAAGGGCAGCCGGTCCCCACGGAGGCGGGGTACGAGCGAGGGCAATTACTTTCTCCATTATGCAAAGTGCTTCTCATAAACATGGGCGACTGCCAGGAGCACTTTATAGTAAGTGACAGGTGGGGAGGGGGGATCGCTTACCTCCCTGTCGGAGGGGGTTGACTGCCGTCGTGAGCAGTGCGGCTGGAAAGAAAACAAAACAAACTTATTATACTTGAGATTTCTTTCTGCATTTCCTCTCTGAGCCCATGTGGTAGCGTCTCCATTTGCTTATTAATTTATGCTAAATAAAGACCCTGATTTATGGGGGCTCGGTCCCGACAGCGCAGCCCACCCTCACGAGGGAACGATTGCTCAGCCTCTCCGGTGCGGCGCTGCGGTTGCCTGAGTCGGAACGGCGCAGCGTCTTTCAATTTAATTAACACCACGAGCGTCTGTTGAACCGCAGGTCGAAGGAGTTGGGGATGTGGAGCTCTCCTCTGGGCTTTGGAAGGCCTCCAGATTTTTGGTGGATCAGCGCTTTGATGCAATAAACGGGAATATAAACAGGTGGTGCTGAGCTCGGCTTCTTTCCGGCAAACCGTAAATTACGGCTCTCGATGTCCACGTCGTTCACTCGAACCTCCAGTGATCCATCCCAAAGCTGTACGTCTGAGTCTGCAAGAAGTTTTAGGCTTAACAAGGGTAAATTCCAATGATTTAAGCAGCATCGGGGGGTTTATTTCACACTCCCAGTTTAATCAAGTTGGGGCACCATGTGACCATAAAGCACTCCTGTCGGCTGCTATGTGATGGGTGTGAGATTTTATTGGGCTTCATCTCCCTCCTGCTGGGGGCTCATTATTGCTCCCCACATCCCACGCGGGAATAGAGAGAGAAGCAGAGACTAGCGTCAGACTGCACTGTGATCAGTGATGAGCCGCTCAGATGCGTCTTGGGGGATTTATGGTACACATTGTGAAGCACTTCAGTGTCCAAGAGGAAACTTAAGACACAGGATGTTGGTGGTGCTGCAATAAAAGTAAATTAAAAGAAACTTCCAGAAACCCATAAATTGGTCTCCAGATTAGATTTTAATTTCCATTTTTGCTTGTCTGTGTCTTTGTTTCAGTCAGACTAATAGGCCAGTGCAGTTTATTCAGAGTGCTGTGCAGTCCCTTGTGTGGGCATGCAGTGCACTTGCTTGATGACCACGTGTGCTGATGGTGTGTGTTTCCTGGGCGGCACACTTAATGAAATCGGTTGTTTGACCTCGAATTCATTTTTCTCAGCCCATCTTCATTTGCTCAGCCCATTCCTGGCTGCCTTCCCTCTTCCCATTACATACATAACCAGGGCTAAACCGTGAGCGTTATTTATGTAAAACATTCAGCTCCAGCATTCTGGGGGGGGGGTGCTGACGGTGTCTTGTCCGCAGTGTAGTTAGGGGGGCCACAGAACCTGCCCCTGCTCCCGGCTCTGTGCGAGTTGTGCGGGTGGGTTGTCGGGCTCCATGTTGAACAGACCCCGGGATCTCCAGATGAAAGCAGATCTAGATGGAGCCAACAAGCAGAGAGTCTGTCCAGATGATTATAATGAAGTCCCGCAGCTCGCTTGGGGGGCAGAGGTCATTATGGCTGTGGCTTAAGGTTTCTCTCTTTTTTTTTTATTACTTCTAAAATATATTTTTTTAACTCCAGTCCTCCTCCTCGATTTCTCAAGCCCCTGCTACTCTGGGATTGAGTTAATAGCAAAGAAAGGGGTCCACACGCATGTCCACATGCATGTACACGCTGGCATGGCTTCAGTGGACGAGGCTCTTCTGAGATGTGCTCATTTCCTCAGATAAACATGTCCTTGGAGGATAAAGGAAGACTATCACTCCGGTCTCGTTTCAAGTCTTTGTCCTTCTTCTTGTCCTCAAAAGCTCAGTTTGTAAGGCAGGTGTCTAAACTGTTAAAAATATGATTATTGTTATTGTTCTGTATTCAAAGGTGATTGTAAGTTTTGCATATTATAATATTGAATGCTTTATTTGTATGGCAGTATGGGGGGCCGTTTGAAGGAGCTTCTAGGCAGTAATAATACTGAGCTGAGGAGTAGTTTACCTCAGTGATGGTATAACAGGTTTGTGTCAGGAGTGGCAGTCCTGCAGTGTGCAGGGTGGGGGTGCTGCTAGTAGTAGTAGTGTATGCAGGTTACCATGTAGTGGTATGTAGCATATGGAACAAGCGTTTATGCATAATTGTACTTTTAATCTTCTAAAACATGAGCTTATATGGCTACAATATAAGTTTTATTGTGTCTTCCTGTGTTTAGTGTCTCAGGACGGCTGTTCTCTGCACTGTTTGGTGTCCTGGGAATGCCACAAAGCCACAGGACCTACAGTCTTCAAATTACAGATGCTGATCCTCACACATGCATCTCGCCACCAGCTCCGTAGTGTTTCTTTCCCTGGGTGCCTTTGGATCTTCCATTCAATCGCATGTTTTTCTTTCCCTGTTTTATCACTCTGCGTGTTCAAGGTCTCATTTAATTGAAAGACAATCTGGCACTCAGTCCCCGATGGCAGCGTTTTACTACATTAGATTTAGTCAGCTGTGCCTGTGTGAACGGCATTCTCCTCCATTAAATCTGTCTCTTGCACGCTTTGTTTTTATTTTTTATAATTGTAGCAAAAGTACATATTTCCCCCCTGTATCAATTTGCAGCTCTGGTAAATATGAAAGCAGTGGCTTTACACAAACCCTTACAGGGCGTAGCATGTTCAGCAGGCTAATTTGTACATGTACAAAACAACAAGAAAGGATTAAACTGCACCAGGTTACAAGCGGAGAGCAAGGGCGAACACACAGAAACACGCAGCTCCTTAGCTCTGCTGTGGGAAGAAGTCACGTCATTGGGTCTCGTGGGTTTGTCAGGATAATTCGGGATCATCGCTGCTCTCACCCAGCGCTTTCTTCCAGTGGAATCTTCTCTCTGGGGGGGGGGATCGTGTGAATAATGGACTTGAATAGCAGGGCATCGCGTGTAGAGGGAAGACACGGGGATATCTGAGTGCCTCTGTACTGTGGCGCTGTGGGGGGTGTCCTTGGCTAATACATGACACTCAACAATTTTTCAATCCTTAGCTCTTCCTCTCTCTCTCTCTTTCTTCACCTCTCTGGCACTCCTCCCTGCCCCTTCTCTCTAGATAGCAGCCTAGCTTCCTGACTTATTAAGGCGGGCATCCACTTATGGGGGACGCTGCCCTTCAGGTGCTCCTCCGCTTAAGTCGCCTTGCCCGGGGTCTGGGTAGGTGCAGTGCCGCCTGGGATCACAACACGTAGATGCTCCTCTCTCCTCTGTATGTTTGAGGATCGCCTGGTGAAGGTTTGTCCAGAAGGAAGCTTTTGGCGATGCTCCCCTGGGCACAGCAGTAAAAGGCTGGAGCTCTGAGCGTCTCAGTGGTACATGGATGCTACTTTCAGGCTTCAAAGAAATTAGTAGTGTATTTTATTCTTGACAAACGTCTGGAGAAAAATGACGCCATGTACCCTGCCATCCTTTTCCCTTGGTGGCACTGTTTGAGTCATTCGCACAGAAAATGCTAAAGATGACCGCGGAGACCTCATCACGTCTCTGAACTTCTCGTCAGCGGCGCCTCTGCTTCGGTCGGCTGTGTGCAGCATGCAGACCATGATCGCTATTGTACCAAATTCCCCCTGAACCTTTTATAAAGAGACACGAAAGCTCAAGCCTTTTCTTCTTTTTCACATTTTCATTGTGACCTTCAAAATATTGTATTCTACCTCTTCTTGCTGGGAGAAAACGCTAAAGCACCCCCACACACACACTGACACACAAAATTAAACCTGCTCTTCGTCTTTCCCTTTTTCTCTCCTCTTATTCCCATTGTGTTTTCCACTCACAATTGAGGAAGAGACAGGCAAGCCCCGCATTGTCTTACAAACTATCCCTCAGTAAACACTGCAGTTAGGTCTGTATTTTTGAGCACAACCTGTGGACCCCGTCTGTCTGAGGTCTCTGAACTTCTCACTGATGTTCCGTCACACACACAAGACTATGATTGAGTTTCTTTGAGCAGTGACTAGCTGCAATGTAAGGGGCCAAGCATATCTGTATGGATATAGCATATGGTCATGCTAGTTTAAACCAAAAAAATTAAAATTGATCTGTGATTTATGACGAGTCTAAACATGCATGTAAAGTGTAACTTGATTTGTTCATGGTGATTCATCTTGTTTTATGAATCAACTTGCCTTGAACGAACTTGATAGAGCCAAGGTCTTGTGTGCAAAAGTTAACTTCACTCCGCCCAACAGTTTCAGAGATCATTTCATATTAATCAATCCAATATTGTGGCCAAACCATGTGACTGATCGACTGATCTTTACCGATAAAAAAGAAAATCGGTCATAACTACATCCACCAAGTTTCAAATCTGTCCCATCAGCGGTTCTGGAGAAGATGATGTTTAGATATTGTCCAATAATTGTCACTTAATCCAATATTCAATATATGACCGATGTTGGTTGTTTCTCTTGAGGGAGAACTTCCTATAGGTATTGAACACCATAGCAATTTCTGTGAGTTTCAGTTCAGCAGCTTTCATTTGATTACAAGAGGTAGTCCAGCCACTTCGTTGTGTGTGTGTATTTGGTTCTTACGTGGTGGAGTAAGCCTTCATTAGCCTTAATTAGCCACAGACTGTTCTTTCCTAAAGAAGCATACTTTAATGATGTGCTAGAGTGCCTATTGTGATCCACATTGTGTGATTGTGTGGAGAATGTCCTGAGATTTTGGGGAGCTTTTAGTTTTGGATCTTAAGCCAATGAATACATCTTTTCTGTCACTATTCTTTTATTTGAAATGATCATCAAATAAGAAATACGGATTTGAGGGAGAGAGAGAAAGAAACACGGATAAAAGTAAAATAAGCTGTGGATAATAGAATTGGTAATAAAGCTGCTCACTGCTATTTGTAAAAAAGACATTTTTGTGCAGCTATGTGCTGAGTTTCTGCAGGGCTGTTAAAGTCAAATCTGCGGATTTCCACTGAATTGTGCATGACCTCGCAGGGCTGTGAAGGTCTGTATATCTTTTTAACGTTCTTCAATTCCATTGTCTCTTAATTTACAGCTGTACGGCCGCAGTAAAGCCGAGGTAGTCTGTGAGGTTATTAAATCTGCACAGTAATTTAATTACTCACCCTGGAAGCGCGGAGAACCATAACTTATCCTTCCGAACGTCCCAACAGTTAATGATGTCCGAGGAACTTGACAAGGTGACGTGAAAGTTGAGTGTGGAGGTGGGGAGGAACGATCCAGGACAGTGGCCTAGAAAGCCACACGACTCTGTGGCCTCTGAGCGCAGTCAGTCATTGTCATCTTTTTGATTTGCTGCTGGCTTTCGTAGTGGTCCAAGGATTAGGACCGGGATGGAGCAGCTGGGCTTTGTTGTTCCTGCTCTGAAGAGGTGGACTGAATCTCTAGAGCTCGAGTGAAAGTCACCCACTCAGCGAACACTGCCTGCAAGGATAGACCTAACTTGGAAGGCAGGTCTTGCATGGAGAGAGAGGTAAAGGAAAATAGGGCTCAGGGGAGTGTTTCTAAGAAGCTTAAACCTCCGCTTCAGATTCCCCTGCTCAGTGCACCTCGAGTGTGACTAAGGAAGCTTGTGGGAAAACTTATCGAGTGCTGTGCAAGGGATGTCCTTTTGTCATGATGGCAGGCAGGGAGCCGCAGCTGCTCGAGCGGGCGCACAGAGTGTTATCGGGCGGTTTCAAGCTGCCGGCGAAGCACAGCGGCAGGGGACAGGAGCTTTGAATGGAAGACGCCGACTGGAAGCGAACGTCTCACAGGAAATGCATTTTTAAGAACTTGGAGGATTCAGTTGAAATACCTTCATGCCACTGCCTCATGTCAGTAATGGCAGACGAGATCTGGCTGGTATCGATGTAAAGAACTCACTCTGCCAAAGAGGTCTACCTACGCTGGTGAAGATGGCAGAGAAGAAGATGTTTCAAAAAACAAGGTCCAAGTCTAAAACAATGGTCTACAATTTTAGAAAAGCAAACCTTGAAGGTATGAGACGGCACTTAGAAGAGGTAGACTGGAGCACACTGGATACAGAGTTAGTTGAAAATGGATGGGTATATTTTAAGAATATACTACTTGAGGCTCAGGAGCAATTTGTACCAAAACTTAGCAAATTGAGGAACAAAAAACACTGGCCAAAATGGTGTAATAGAGGTATGCAAAAAAATATAAAGAGAAAGAACAAAATACATAGAATATGTTGAGCTGCAAAGAGATCTTAAGAAAGGGATCAGGAAAGCAAAGCGGGAAATAGAAAGAAACATAGCTCTTGGAGCTAAAACCAATGCAAAGAGCTTTTTTCAATATTACAACAGCAAGCGGTCAATAAAGGAGGAAGTGAAACAGATAAAGGGCAAAAATGGAGGTATCTTGGAAAACGAACAAGATGTGGCAAATATTCTAAATTAGTATTTCACAGAGGTTTTTACAGAAGAAAAGACAGATGACATGCCACAGGTTGACAATCAGTCCAGTCAAACCCTAAGAGAGATCAGGATAAATGAGGAGGAGGTACTAAAGGGACTAGCAGAATTAAAAACAAACAAATCACCTGGGCCAGATGGGATATTTCCAACAGTACTTAAAGAAATGAGGGAAATTATTTATAGGCCGCTAAGTCAAATATTCCAAATGACACTTAGAACAGGGGATGTGCCGACTGACTGGAAGACAGCAAATGTCATATCACAAGACATGTTCCACAAGAAAGGGGACAAAACTGAGCCAGGAAATTACAGACCAATCAGTCTCACCTGCATCACCTGTAAAATGTTGGAAAAAAT
Source organism: Amia ocellicauda (assembly GCF_036373705.1). Taxonomy (NCBI): domain Eukaryota; kingdom Metazoa; phylum Chordata; class Actinopteri; order Amiiformes; family Amiidae; genus Amia; species Amia ocellicauda. Next base: position 482,877 of record NC_089871.1, on the reverse strand, counting down.
TATTAGACAGAAAATAGAGGAGCATCTCAATGAAAACCATATTCTTAGAGATAGTCAACATGGGTTTAGACGAGGCAGATCATGTCTTACTAATTTATTCAAATTTTTTGAACATGCAACTGCAGCTGTAGATCAAGTGAAAGCATATGATATGATATACTTAGATTTCCAAAAAGCTTTTGAGAAGGTTCCACACCAAAGACTGATCCTCAAATTGGAAGCTGTAGGCATTCAGGGTAATATAAGTAGATGGATTATGAACTGGTTGATGTATAGGAAACAGAGGGTGTCGATTAGAGGAGTCGCTTCTAACTGGAGTGAGGTTGTTAGTGGAGTTCCACAGGGATCAGTACTAGGGCCTGTGCTTTTTCTAATCTATATTAATGATCTGGACTCTGGGATAGTTAGCAAACTTGTTAAATTTGCAGATACTAAAATAGGTGGCTCAGCAGATACAATCTTGGCAGCACAGGCTATTCAGAGGGACTTATATTCAGTTGTGGCTGACACCTGGCAGATGAAATTCAATGTGGACAAGTGCAAGGTAATACATGCAGGTAACAAAAATGTCCACTATAATTACACTATGGGAGGTACAGATCTAGATGAAGTAACACATGAGAAAGACCTAGGAGTCTATGTGAACTCCTCACTTTCTCCATCCAAGCAATGTGGGGAAGCAATAAAAAAGGCAAACAGAGTGTTAGGGTATATTGTCAAAAGTGTAGAATTGAGAACAAGGGCAGTGATGTTCAGACTGTACAATGCACTAGTTAGAGCTCATCTGGATACTGTGGACAGTTCTGGGCTCCACACTTCAAGAAAGATATCGCTGCTTTAGAGGCAGTTCAGAGGAGAGCAACCAGACTTATTCCAGGTCTGAAGGGAAAGTCCTACTGAGAGACTGAGGAACTGAACCTTCTCACCCTGGAACAGAGGAGACTACATGGGGACTTGATCCAAGTCTTCAAAATCATGAAAGGCATCGACCACATCAAACAGATCAGCAGGGACACATGCACCCGGGGACACAAATGGAAATTGGGCTTCAAGGCATTCAAAACGGAAAACAGGAGACACTTCTTTACACAGAGAGGCGTCACAATCTGAACAAACTCCCAGCGATGTGGCTGAAGAGACAATTTGGGAACATTCAGAAACAGACTGGATAGGATCCTTGGATCAATTCGTTATTAATGGACACCAAACGAGCACGATGGGGCAAATGGGCTCCTCTCAATTGTCAACTCTTTTATGTTCTTATGACACATCGACCCAACAGCTTCTGAGGGATCGGGAAGTGAGAGGAATCGCACGTTCGATGGCTGACTTAGTGCCAGTGGGCATCGTCTGCATCTCTGTGCGTGATTGGCCAAGTGCTGTTCTGTTCTGCGTGCTCAGCGATGCGGCGTGGAGGCCATGCCCAACAGACTGCTGTGCCCGTCTGTCCTGGTTTGTGCAGCGGCTGCCAACCAGAGAGACTTTATTTTATTTGTTATTTTTTTGACCTGTTGTACCTCAAGAGACACAAGAGCTGCACATTTCAGGCAGTTCCACCAGGACTCTCTGATAATAGAGAGAAGCAAACACACGCACAAGAAATGTCTGGCTGAGCTTCAAAAGTGAAATCTCTGCATTTCCAACAGCCAGCTTTTTTAAATTGTATTCTTAATTGTGGAAAATGACTTATTTGCACTAAATGAGCATCGATGTGAACTATACTGTGGTAAGAACTATGAAGTACATTGTATTTTTATTTAGCTCAATTGTTTCTTTACAAATGTCTCCCATTCTGGATCATAGTTCACATGCAATAAGTCCCGTATGATTCCCAGCTCTGTACATGTTGACGAGGATCCGTTCTGAATGGTCAGTAGAATAATATATAGTATTTGCTCGCCCTGTCAGCTGTGTATATTTATTTGGAGTTATGAAAAGAGAAATAATAAATACCAGGAACTGCGGGATATTTTCAGCAGTTTCTACACAAGATTGTAGGAAACGTGCCGAGAGAACGCTGGTCCACCCCACCCTGAGCAATTTGCTGTTTTCTTATCTTGTCTTATGAATTCATAGAAGTATAAACTGAAGACAGACGGTAATGATCGATGTTGTATTCTGTGTTTATGATTTATTAATGCCAGAGCGATAGAGGCCAGGAAACTGCGCTTCCTGACGGGTGAAATTCGGCTCAGATGAGGGGAACGGCAGAGAGCACAGATAAGCACCGTGTTACTCGCCTGCTCATTAGCGTTGAGCGTCTCTATGAACACAGTGGAGTAATAAACTCCGGCGCTCTAACACACCCTGATTGTGAGCCACGGCAGCACGGCACGGTATTGTGAATTAAACCAGGCCATGGCCGTGTATTCATACGATTCTCTGCTTTTCCCCAGCCTGTACGCAGAGATCAGTGACATTTAAAGGTCTTGCAGATTAAATGTTCAAACGCACACGGCGGCTCAGTTACACACCTGGACACCTTTAAACGTCACAACAGAGAGCTACAGTGGCCATGGACAGAGCCCTGGGTACACAAGTGCCTTCTGAATGGGTAAGGCTTCCAAAGAAAAGTGCAGCAGAGCAGTATGGGCGCCAGACTATGGAAAACTGTAGCGATGATATCAGCGCTGTTTAATACGGGTGGTAGTGGACCAGACTCCTCACTCCTCTAAAGTTTTTGTGTAAAATAAAAGAAACCTGTTGTTTTCCGAATCGATGGGTCAAGAGTGACCTGGCGGCTTTGTGTGGTGCAGAGAGGCATGTGATTGTAGAACAGGGACCGTTATCTCCACGGTACGTTTCCAGTGTGTTTATGGAAAGCGGTTACATTGTTGTTTTACACTTGTTGTAAAAGTGGTTACAGAAGGGTGGCCATGTCAGCAGAGAGCACCTCAGTTCCCAGAATGCACCAGTAGAAGAGACCTGGAGACCCACAGACTTGTAGGTCTATACGGCGAGGCAGGACGGCCACCAGCCCTCGGGGGTTTACAGCTGCCTCTCTCCATCGGTTTTTATCACACGCAATAAATGTTGCATAAAATAATCAGTGGACTGTTTCCAGTCCGTTAACTGTCATTAGTCTGAACAGAGTGCGGACGGGGGGTCTTCGTGTCAGCGTAATTGTGGGACGCGTCAAACTGTGGCAGATAAATAATAACACAGATATGAAAACCCACTGCTTGTGCTGCAGGTGGGGGATGGGTGGAGGTGGTTGTGAATATTGGACCAGTGTTTCCCTCGGGTTTACGCCCCACAGGTTTGGAGGCGTCTTTGGCTGGCTGCTCTCACTTTTTATTACGAGACGCGGCAACACAAACGCACTTATTTGGGTTAGTTCTGCATGCTGTTCATAACCGAAACGCACACACTGGGGGCAGATTAAAAGCTTTCATCGAGCACCTGTGGTTTCTCCAGCAAAGTAAAATAATGAAGTCTATTAAACAACAGGCATCTTAATTTGTAATTAATCTGATTTAAAATCACTGCAAGCTGTCTGCTGCTGCGAGTTTGCAAGGCTGGTTTGATGTTTGCCACCTCATATTTGGGAATGTTGAGCCAGCGTTGGCCAAATGGATCATATTTTCGGCAGATTTTGTTTACGTTTCATTGAATTTAAAGTAGGGGCTTCTCAGACTTCTGTAAGCCGCAAGAACAAGCCTGGGCTTCCCTGTGGAAAATGAGTCGATTTTAGTTGATCAAAATAGTCATGCTCAGCACAGCTGTCATTTACAGCGTTTCAGTCAGGCAGTCCCTCGCAATCCACCAGCCTTTCAAATACACTGTAGGCTGCACAAGATAAGGATTTTCATTTCCTCTCTTTTCTTCCTTTCTTTCCTCCTCTACACTTTTCCACAGAGCTGCTCTATCTGTTAATCTCGCCCTGCTGCTGTGGGCTTCGTATCTGTCTGGTAACAGCAGAGTGATACATGCTGACAATGTAAACTCACTGCTGCGTCACTCTCGGTTTTGACACCATTGCTGTGTCAAGATCGGTTTATTTCCCAGTGGAACCGCCAGGAGACTTAAGCTCGTGTCAGCAGCTTTTGGACCGATATCCCCAGGTGTGGGTGGGACCTTGTCTGCTGGACAGTCAGTTGTTTCTGCCCAGGTGAGCAGAGACCACGAGGGGATGCACAACGTCTATAAAAAGGGCAGACGAAAAACAGCTCAGTAATGCTCTGCTGTTTGGTTTCTAAGCTAAACATTTCATCAAATGAGAGATGAGACCGTTGACTTTCTCTCTCAGAGGTAGAAGACTGGAAAATTGATTGAATAGAGAACCTCGACACACCCACACCCCATCCCCCTCACACACACACACACACACACAGCAGCTCATTTCTATGGGAAGCAGGTCCAGGACTGGAGGGTTATTGAATTATGGCCTGCTGCCTAATCCCCCCAGATCCCGGGATGATTTAAGACTTGGGTTCGGGGGACAAGACTAATCTACTAAGTGGAAGGTCATGTTTATTTCATTTAATTTTTCGCTCTATACAGTCGTCTTCTTGGCCCAAGATGCGGAGACCGTTAGAAGGCCGTTCTCTTCGACTTTCATACACCACAGAGTAGCAAACACCGGTGCTCGATTGATCTCTCTCCTCCTCAGGACGGTGCACCGATAAATGCAGCAGCCAGGCTGTGGGCAGAGAGTGCGAAGAGCGCAGTGATTTATCGTCTCACCTCGGCTCCTGGAAGCAGGTCCATGGCGCTGGGAGTTGGGGTTGTGCCAATATTGCACAGTGCTGCTCCGCTGTAATTATGGGGAAGGTAAACAGTCATCTGGGTTTACAGATATCTCACATCGATGTGGTTTTCACGGTTCACAAGCTGTCCGACAGGGCAGTTTACTTAAAGGATCTCGGCTCTGAGGACTTTTATTGTGTTTCGGGAGTGCGATGGCAAATAGCAAAGGCCTCATGAACTTTATCTTGAGCTGCTTGAGTCCTTGTAGTGCGAAGAAGCCAAAGGGACCCGCAACTCCATTTTGTAGATATATATTGTAATAAAATGGTAATAAGGGACTGGCTTCACTGGTGCTGGTTTTCATACTCGTCAAGACTGAAGGATGCCGTTGAAAAGACTCTTTTCGAAGCCTGCGGCCAATCTTGTTACGAGCTGAGAAACGTTCCTTTGGTGTTAGATTTGCGTGCTTTTATTGCGACACATAAAACAAAGAAACAAAACTAAACACAACCCGCACGGTTCTGACTAATTGCCTGTTCAGAGGAAGACAGATCTGTATTGATATATAGATCAGATAAACTCGGTGTGCAATAATGGAGGCTGACAGGCAGGTATGTATTATAAAGTAGTGGCTTAAAAAAAAAAAACATAATCCCAGTGGATCGATGGCTGTGTCTATAGATACGGGTTGTTTAAATATTAATTGCAATTCTGTGGATAGATGTATACGCAACGTGTAACACACGAGCCGTAGTTGGACAAGAGAATTGACACACGAGACGGGAGGAGCAGATGAACATCAACACTGAAAATGCAAATAGACTCGGGGAATCTTGCGTAGGCACTAAATTTCGCCGTGCTGGTGGTGCATGCAGATGAGGCAGCAGACTAGGCCGGGTTGTCAAGAGGGGGATTTCTAAGGAGCTGCGTGGATGTTGCCTGACTATTCTTCTTCACAATTACAATGAAGTATTTTAATCTTGTGCAGATCGAGGCACAGCTTTCTGGTGTGTATGTTTAATGAAGCAATCCCTAAACAAAGGGGGAAGAGAGGATGAATTTAGTGAAGCAATACTGTTCTGAAGTTGGAGATGTTTTAGATAGCAATACAAATTGTGATGATACGGCTCATTGTTAGCAAATAATACAGATCTCCGAAGGAGATTCATTAAAGACATAAACCGGACCACAATATATCGCAATATATTACAATGATATCCCGAGGACTGTCCTGACCCGAAAGAGCCCATTGGATAGATGGGAAAACACAATCGCTGGATACGCTACACAATGCGTGCATAACATAAAGCAAAGTCTATTCTTGTTCAGTTATGGATATATCAACAAATTAGGAGGGGATTGAAAAATGTCAATATTTCTTATTTCCAAGATCAGTAACATTGCAATCCAATGTAACACACTGGCAAGTCATCCTGCAAACAGCACGGATTCACTTTTTTGTGTGTGTGTTTGATTGTGTTTGTAGGACAGCCGGTTCAAACAAGCACATAGTATGTACTGCACTATCTTCCTTGTGGTTTCTTTGCAACCATCAAATCCCTGTTCGATGAGCCTGATATCAGTCATTCTCCGGCCCAGAGAGAGAGGGCAGACGCACCGGGCGAACTCGGGACCCAAGCCCTCAAAGCGCAGCCCCAGATCATGCCACACCGTTTCCAGAACATCCTCGTTTAGACCAGTGTGTGAGCTTCTTAAACACCAGAGTTGTGCATCTGTGCTGGTGCCTCCAGCCCATCGTAATCTGGTACTGGATGATGGGGTTATTGATATTGAATGGATGAACACGTGAGCATCTCCGGGCATTTTTTCTGTTTGTTTGTTTCCCCCTTGGCTCCTTAACATACATGGGAGTATTGTTCACATGGCTGTGTGCTAATGTCAGACTCGGAGACGTGCTGTAGAGAAGTAACGCACAGTCCGCCTGCAGGATGCGCTTGTCTGCGGCAAAGGTCTTTGTGTGAGAGACGGCCGCGGTCTGTTTGCCGATGCAATGCCAGCTCATAAATTAAAATCGGCGGCCAACAAACAAACAGGTAAAATTCCATAGAGCGTGCATTTATCTAGTTGTAAAGCTTTGTTTGTTTTTCTGTATTACTTTGTTCGCTTGTGTTGAATTCCAGCAGAATTGCAATTTAAAAGTTCTGTTTAGTTCATTCATTCAGGAATCTTGAGTTGGTTGAGTGAGTTGGTTTAGCGCCAGGGGAGCTAACAGGATGGTAAGAAGATTTGTGTAATTGTTGGAAATTGATCTAAGGAATGACAGACTCTGAGGAAGGGAAAAGATATTCTTTGTAAAGGGATTTTCCAAAACGGCGAACAATTAACTAGGTTTAATGCAAATCACTTTCCTTGCACTTGCTGCTAAAATGTGGGGAATAATCATATTTAAAAGAAGAAACACCTCCTTGTGAGACACTTTTGCTGTTTTGCTGAGGGCTTTGTTAACTGGTGTGTTTAGGGAATATTTCTCCCTCGCATCTCGAGACTCTTGAAAGAGCAATCTGGGCTCAGAGAATCAATTTCACTCATTGTGTTTCTTGGAGTCGCACGGATTTGACTTGCTCTCATCTCTGTGTGGAGCTTCACCTTCTCCCTAGCCCACAGGCAATACTGCTTCCCTCGGATGTAACACAACACGCTACAAGGGCTTGGTTTAGGTGAATAAATTATGAGCTTTCTCTCTTTAAAACGGGCGCAAACGCCTTCAACTTCAGAGAATGTGAGCAGCGAGGTATACAGACCAGACAGACGTTGACCTGGGACCTCATGATCAATAACTTCAATCTGCGTTCGTCACTTTCAAGTCAATATCAAACCGGCATTAGGTTGATACCTCTGCCAAAACATTACCCACTATGCACCACTCTATCTAAGACCTGAGACATCCTGGTTTATTTATGTATTTGTTTGTTTGTCTATTTATTTTTCTATTGATTCATTCACTCTCTCTCTCCTGTGGATCACACACCTGTATTTCCCCTTTTCATAAGCTCCCCTCTCTCATTCTCTTCCACTCTTTCTCTGTCTCTCTCCCCTTGTATCCATCTCTCTTCGTCTCCCACTCGAAGCATCTTCGGTGGTTGGCCCCCAGCCCAGCTCCTCTCTGCCAGCGAGAGCCCGTGTCGGCTGGAAATAGGAGCCGGAAGCAGGTCTGTGTAACAGCCCCACGACAGACTGCTTCTGCAGATAATGATCTGTCTCGCCGATCGCTACCTGCACAAACAGGGCTGCAGATTAATTCAATGTTTAGCGGAGCTGGTTCTATTTATCTGAGACGGTTCTAGGCTGCTCTTCACACTTGCCTGGTTTTCTCCCTGGCGTTGAGCTCTAAACACTGCGGACAGTTATACTGGTTAAGTTTCTGTCTCCTCCTGCAGCCTCAGAAGAAACACAAGACAGTGTCCAATTGAGAGGAGGCCATTCGCCCCATCGTGCTCGTTTGGTGTCCATTAATAACTAAGTGATCAAGGATCCTATCCAGTCTGTTTTTGAATGTTCCCAAATTGTCTCTTCAGCCACATCGCTGGGGAGTTTGTTCAGATTGTGACGCCTCTCTGTGTGAAGAAGTGTCTCCTGTTTTCTGTCTCGAATGCCTTGAAGCCCAGTTTCCATTTGTGTCCCCGGGTGCGTGTGTCCCTGCTGATCTGGAAAAGCTCCTCTGGTTTGATGTGGTCGATGCCTTTCATGATTTTGAAGACTTGGATCAAGTCCCCACATAGTCTCCTCTGTTCCAGGGTGAGAAGGTTCAGTACCTCAGTCTCTCAGTTGGACATTCCCTTCAGACCTGGAATAAGTCTGGTTGCTCTCCTCTGATCTGCCTCTAGAGCAGCGATATCTTTCTTGAAGTGTGGAGCCCAGAACTGTCCACAGTATCCAGATGAGCTCTAACTAGTGCATTGTACAGTCTGAACATCACTGCCCTTGTTCTCAATTCTACACTTTTGACAATATGCCCTAACACTCTTTGCCTTTTTTATTGCTTCCCCACATTGTTTGGATGGAGAAAGTGAGGAGTCCACATAGACTCCTAGGTCTTTCTCATGCGATACTTCATCTAGTTCTATTCCTCCCATAGTGTACTGGGTGACGCAGTGACGTTGTTTGTGACGCAGCGGTGAGACGGGAGACCCGTTTTTTTGGAAAGGAGAGGGAACGTGGGGTTCTGCTTGTAAACTGGATCCTCCCTCTCTTGGGCAGACCTGTATGATTGATGCACTTTCGCTAATTAAACCCAGTGCTGCTAGTGGCTGACAATCCTAATTACCAGCTGGATCTCCGCACACTGCCGGGGCTGGGGTCTGACCCCGTGGTCCAGAGGTTAGAATTACGGAAGTGGAATTTTATTTGACTTTTTGTTCCCCTTGTACTTGAGTCATTGATGATTTAAAGGTGCTATAAAACCCGTTGAGGACATTGTCCCGGATGGTTGTCCGAAGGCCGAAGAAGCTTTCATGTCCTAGGTGGCAAGTTGAAGTGATGGTGGCCATTCTTGCTTTAATAACATGCCATTGGAGCGTTTCAACCTTAAGCAAGAATGCAGTGGACAGGGAGATGTGGGGAGGGACAGAGAGAGGGAGGGAGAGGGAGGAAGAGAGAGAGGGGGAAAGTGGGAGGTACAGGGAGGGGGAGATGGACAGGGGGGGGAGGGAGAGCAGGAAGCAATAAACCAATTATGTTAGTGAAAACCTTTGATATATTGGAAGATTGTATGAATGTATTTTGTATTTAAAAGTACAATATCATTTCATGTGGAGGTCTGTTCTTATTTATTTTAGCTGTGACTTGTTCTGGTATTTGTTATGCTGAGTTAACTTTTATTTTGGGAAACACTTTAGAGAGTTGAAGATATTTTACCTGTGCTCCTCAGTACGTCTCCGATCAAAATCCAAGCCTTCAAACAAAACTGTTTAAAGCATGTGTTCTCACAGTCACAGATTGTGCCGTTTCGTCTGCGGCTCGAGTGCTTTTCCCCCAGTTTCATTGTGTGAAGTTGTGAACCCAGCTGGGGAGTTTTTTGTAATCGCTCTGTTTAGTTCAGCTCAACGCACATAGAAGCTCTTGAAGTTTGCTAGTGATTTACCATGAGAGAGAGAAATCACACTGCACTCTCCTGCAGGCGAGTCATGCTATCAGCCATTTGTCATACAATACATACAACATGGTCATACAGTCACAATGTGAAGGTTAACTGTGGGAAAGAGGGACTGCTCTTTATGCATCATCTCGGGATGCTGTCGTGTCGGGAGTGTGAGTTCATGTCCTGCTTGGCCTCTCCCCATTTCAGCCTTTATGCAACAAAAGGAACAGGCAAATGAACAGTTTACTCATTTTGATCATGTATTTATGTATCTAATCCTGTATTTATCCCTTTCTCTGTCTTTCCATCAGTCTCAGTCAGTCCATCTTTCTGTGTGTCAGTCTTCTGACCCGAGGAGCCCAATCTCTTTTTGTTTCAGTTGTTTGAAGGCCAAGACCACAGGTTTATTCCTCACTGAAGCCTCTGGAGATCAGCAGTGCATCGCTTGTAGAGACTATTGAGTGTGAAATGACAGGAAATTGGCATTCTGGGTATAATAATGCATTGACAGAGACGTCCCTAGTTTTTTTTAGTCAGTGTGGCCCATTTCATGGTCTGCAAAGCAGCCGGAGCAGGCGTCACATATTGAAGGGCATCATGTTTAAATAAATGGTTATCAAATTATTCACCATTGTCGTTCTTTAATAAGCTGGATTGTTAATGGCCAAGTTCGCGCTGGGGAGGGAAAACAAGTCCTGCTCAATTAAACAGACGGTCTTGTGTGTGGGTTTGGTTGCGTTGCAGCCTGTTTACACAGATCGCAGTTGACACATGCTAGTTTATGCTTGATCTGTGTTTGTGCTTTCAGGTCTCAGATTGCATTGGAGAGAGACTGGAAAACTTCTCTCCCCCCCACTGTGCCTTGGGGTTGTGTAGTGTGCGTCCAGTGATCGGGGACAGTGTACAAAGTGAGCGGTTGTCACATGTAGGGACAAGCAGAGTTTAGAAAACAAACTTGGCTAATTAGATGAGAGACGATTCAGGCACCTCCAGTAATTCCCTGTCGGTGCTGATGAATTGCAACACAGTGGATCACTTTGTGTCAGTTTGTGTGTGGGGGGTAACCCTCTCGCTCGCTTGCAGGGGTTTTCATACGATTCACTTCCTCCCTCTTCACTCCCTCACTCAATCGTGTCTCTCTCCTTCTCTACACACAACCCCCCTACACACACACACACACACACACACACTTTTTTTCTGTCCGTTCTGCATGCTTGTTTGTTTGGGTGTTCGCAGTCGCAAGGCCAATTTGTGTCAGGAACAAAAGCTGTAATCAACGAGACATTTGACCTTTGTCTTTTTCATTTGTATATTTTTTGTGGCTGTTCTTTTTTGGGAAAGCGCTGTGGGTTGAGATGGTAACATGTGAGTCGTAGAGCCGCTGCAAATGGGAATAGCGGCAGAGATGAAACTAAATCTGCTCTAACAGGATTATCTTTTACTGGGTTACATGTATTGGAATTTGTTACTGGAAGACATTAGAGCCGCTGATCGGCTCCAAGAAATCTTCACTCTTGGTTCAAACCAAATAAATAGAGGTGCAGCCGGCCATGCAGCAATATAAACGATTGTAGTATTTATTAATGTATTTTAATTGCAAGGTTTCTCTAGGTGCGCTCAGATAGCACTACTGTCTGGGGATTCGAAACAGGGAAGCATCTACTTTACTAGTCTAATTGATCACACACACGATGTGCACTTGGGGTCTGTAACCTGTGAATGTTGTGATAGAATTTGGGCACTTTGGGAATTTTAGCTTGGGCACTCTTGGTGAGAATCTGCTTCATACTTAAACTGTAACTGTGGGGGTGCTTTCTAACTATGGGTGGGACTGGATGGATAGATGGAAGAATACACAGGTAATTAATGCCCTGACACAATTATGGAATCTTTTGTATTTCTGAGATGAAATCAAGCAGATCAGACCTGTGATTGTCTCAGAGGGGTAACTGAGGGGTATTCTGTCACTGTGGCTTAGTCTTGTAGCCTTCAGAGCCAGGGCTGTATCGGCCTCCTGCTCCACACCGGCCCGGTGAGGGACCGGGCGGCTGGTCTCTTGTGAAAGCGAATTCGGAGTGATATATTGACAATTCAGGGTGTGCTTGTCTTCAGAAAGGCCTCTCTCACTGCAGAAAAACGGGCCACATGACGGCTGTGCGGCAGAACACTTTACATCACATCAGGGGCTCGGACCGGGAACTTGATTCTGCCTGGATGTTTACGGCACGGACGTCCATCATTTGTGATTTTTGACGCACAACACATGAGCGACAAGCGTGTTGAAGTCCACTTTGTGCCATCAGAGATGCTCGGCTTGCTCCAGTCCCTCTTGTGTGTTCGTGTGAAGTCACCATCGAACAGCACATCAATGTAGTCTCAGCGACTCTCCCAGAGAGAGAGATGTGCAGTGAGCAACACTTATTACAGATATAATATTATTACAGCTGGGTTTACTCTGTTAAGCTGAAAATGCTCTTAAGCATGGGGAAGAATTTAAAAAAGGAAGATTGTGAGGTCATCATTAATGTGTAGGTACTCATCGCAGAAGCCTATATGTGTGTCGGAGATAAAATAAATCACGGATTGGCTTTGTAGAGGCGATGGGAATTAATCAGGATCCGGAAAATCCATCAGGAATCAGTCCATCAACTGCTTCTCTTTGTGTCCAGACTCCAAGGCCGTGGGTGGTTTTCTTCTTGTGTGGTATTTTCAGGTTTCCCAGTGCTTCACAATAACATGTATTTTAATTCAAACAAATGTGTTATTCCTTCATACGCCGGCAGGCCACACTAAAGCCGATGCCAGTCTATTAACTGCTGCTGGTCACCCCCCTCGTGTCACCTGCATTCAGCCAGGCCCTCCAGCTCCTGTGTTATGTCATTTAAAACCCCGGACACATGTGACATGACAGCCTCCCAGCACGGCCATGTCAAATCCTCGTACACAGACCCTCCCGACTCGCGGGGTCTCCATTGATCCGAGGGTGGGAGAGATTTCCCTCCTCTAATCGATCTGTTGTTGTTTCGCAGACCCTGACCTTTCTGTCGTCTGGCAGGTTCCCTTTACGGCTGAAAACAGATCAGTACCGTCTTGTCAATCTCGCAATTACAGCCGTCAGCCCGTTAGAGAGAAACGGGCTTCAGCTGAGAGTTTGAATATCTGTTCAATATGTAAACACTGCTTTACATGTTAAGGGTTTAAGGGCGTCGCACAAAATGACCTCGACACACTGCAGTCAGTCGACCAAGGGAGAGCCGCTGAGACTGACCGACGCCGTTTCATGTCTGCAAGACCGTAGCTGTGAAATGCAAAAACACACAAAAACAACAACAACGAAGGCAGAGACAATTTACGGGGATGAGGCTGTGGAAACCGACTCGGCCACTACGCTTGGACAAGAGTTAGAGCTTTAATTATTTGTCCATTGATTGTAGTTAGTTATCGACAGTACTAGGAACCCGGCCGTACGTGTCCAGGAAAGCGCCGTGCCGGTTGGTGATTTGCACTCTGCCGACTGTCAGGCACATACAGACCCATCGCTAATCTCCCGTTGGCTCTCGAGCGGATCACACGAGATCCGAGCTCCTGGATTAAGGGACTTAATACTTTGTAAAACAGGCCCTTTAACCTTGTGGAAATGCGGCCCAGTCAATTAAATGCATCTGATATCGGTCTGCTCTTTCATTATCGCAGCACCGGGCACCGTCGCGTGTTCATTTTTCTGTTTGTATCCCCCCCTGGTGCATTAGAGACCCGTCTTAAGTGCCCGGGAGCGAGACTTTGATTAATAATTAAATCCAGTGAGTGTGTTTAGGGGTTTTGTCGGGACTGCTCAGTGGGGTGCCTTTCAGTGAGGATGTGCTAATTATATATGCGTTCAAAAACACAAGGACCATTTTCCTGCGAGTCCACAGGTCACCCTTGTGTCTCTGTCCCACTGCTCTCTCCCGAAGATGCTGCGCTCAGGTCTTCCGGCGGCCGCTGCGTTCGTTTCTGCGGTGGGAGCCTGGAGCAGCGGGGGATTGCAGTTGGGGTAGTGAGGGGTGACGTCCAGCACTCTGCTGTCCTGTTGCTGCGCTGGCATGGAGAATCCAGGCGGAAAATGGAAACAGCCAGTGATTACCGCCTCGCCCCGCAGGCCTCGCATCTCTCTGTGAAACAGGAAATGGGTTTTGCTGCTGAGCGGCAAATGGTGGCTCTTTGGTCTTGTTACCCGCCGTGATTTCCTCTTTGGGTTGGAGAGGAGGAACTCGCCTTTCTTCCCTTCTCTTTTATTGTATAGTCTCTCTGTAGTCGGCGCATTAGGGGGAGGCGGACGCCGGGGACTGGTTAGGCCTCGCTCTCTCCCGATGAACGCTGGCCCCCACGTGCGGATGGGGGATTGGATGAAAGGCTTGTCTATTAAAAAAATATAGGGATTTATTTTTCATGCAGTTGGAGTAAAAGCCTGGTTTCCTCAGGGCTTCGCAGCTGCAGCGCTTCAGTGCCGGTCTGTTCACACAGCGCAGTTCAGGGGCAGGGAACTGAGCGAGGTCTGGCCATTCCCCTGTCCCCACAGTACAGCCCATACTCATCATCATCATCATCATTATTTAGTTATTAGCAGACGCCTGTCCAGTTTACCCAAGAAACCTTTTACAGCATTACAAAAGTGTAGTAGTACAATTATACTAGGCTTTCTCCTCTCTCCTCTCTCTCTCTCTCTCTCCCCTCTGGGTTACGGATATTCTGTCAATGAAACCCCTCCACATAAATCTGTAACGACCGACCTGGTGTTCCTGACCTGACCAGGCTGCAGGAATCGATGGCTCTTAAGCCCATTGAGCTGCCTGCATTGTGTGTGTGTGTGTGGGGTTGTGTTGTTTTCGAGCTGCACTTTAAAGTTAATTGAGTGCTGGTGAAAAGTAAAGCACCCTAATAGCCCGGATGCCTGGAGCGACACTGAGAGAAATGGGCCCTAATGAACTGAGCGCAGGCGCCACTCTCTCCCAGCGCCAGGCTTCAGCCCCGGAAACGGAGATGGTCACTAACGAGGCCACGTGTCCCTGCGTTGGCTCCGTGCTCTCCGTGCTCGAGTAGCCGTGCTCTGCTGGCCTGCAGCGCGAGTCCCTCCGGGCAGGACACGTCCAGACCGAGCCGTGACTTCCTCTCCGTCATGCCGGCCGCTGGCTTCACTGAAACCACTCTGACAGGACGAGTGTTTGACCGTGTGAAGACTGCTGTAACGATCTCAGCGTTGTCCCCTTTGAAGAGGGCAGTGCAGAACGATTGCTGCATTACACTCTAACCCCCCCCAACCATTTCTCATAATTAGTCATTTATGAAGGACTGTCATGTTAATTATGAGCTCGGAGTGCAAGTTAATTTCGGTGCGTGAGTTGTTTTGTATCTGTTTTTCTCCTGGCTGCTAAAACAAGGTCAAGAGTAGCTCTCTGTACACAGTTACCCCCCCACACACTCTCTCTCTCTCTCTCTCTCTCTCTCTCACTCACACACGCACACGCACACACTCTCTCACTCAGCCCACTTTCCCTTCTGTTTGGTTCCCTGCAATGCTCACAGGAGGGGCTGACTATTGGTCATGCAGTGAGACTGGGAGGACAGCTCGGCACCACAACGCCAGAGTCGGCTTGTGTAGGCAGAAAGAGAGAGAGAGAAAAAGAAAAGGCCATATTGTGATGCCGTGTTGGGTGGCACTGTGAGAGACCACCCCAAACGACCCTGAAGGGAAATTACCAGCTCCGCTGTCCCCTGGCAATCTCCCTCCCCGGGGTGGTTTCTCACCGTGACGCCCAGCAGCATCACGATATATATTAAATGCCTTTATTTTCCATTTTATTTTCCTCTATTGTTTCTTGTTTTCGCTCCAAAATCTCATTCTGTTGTTGTTTCACGGGCTTTCCCGGCACTGTTTTCCCCGCGATTGTATGCCCCAGAGCCCGCCTGTGTGGCGGGACGCCGTGTGGGGAAGTGGAACAGACAGCCCTGGAGCCGAGTTCTGCGCCGACTGTGTTTTCACCGAGATCCTCCCGGGGTCTGCTGCGCGGGGCGTTGCATGGGCTCGTCTAATGCTTTGCCATGCTATCCATATGCTTTGTTTCACTTTATATTCAGTTTTTTCGCAATAGATCTCGATGTTTTTTTCATTCCCTGTGTAGTCCTTTGGTTCCTCTTTGCTATCTTAGCCCAGAAGGACAATGTAGTGTGCATCACAGATGGGGCAGAAAGCGGTTTGCCATTTCTTCTCAGCTTTGCGTTTGTTCTGGTAGCGAGTGCTTGTCTTCGCAGCAGATGTCCTCAGGTACCTCGTTCATAACTTTGAACTCTCAGTCATTAAAATGGGAGAACTTGCATGTTAGTCTGGGGAAGGATTGTCTAACAGACACCCCCGACGATGTTAATATCTGAGAATTGGGAAAAGATGGTGCTGCAGACAGAAACAACTATGTCAGAGTGTGTGTGACTAGTTACACAACCGTATTCATAAATCTTCTACCAAAGTGAGATTCTGACTTTTCCAGAATTTCCATCTTGAAAAGCTACAGCATGGTTGTAAGGATACAAATGTGTGAGATGCAAGACTTAGAAACCCTCCTCCCCTCCTTACTTTACCTCCCCTTGATGAAAGGTTGTGGATTAAATATCCATACAGTACCAAATGAACTATTTGAAATAGACTGGGCTACAACGCTACCAAAGGATAATCTGCCCAGGATATTAGTTTCCATGTGCAGTTGTAGTCAGAGAGTGCAGGCCTGAGATTCAAGACCAAGAGAAGATGGAGATGTTAACTCTCTCCATCTGACCACCTTCTTCATAAATAAGAAATCAGAAATATCGATTTGTGTTTGAGTCCCAGGGGCGTCCTGTTGCCACTCTCGGGCCACCTGGAGGGAATCCTCAGAGGGAGAGCTCAGGGCGGGCCGTGCGTCTCTGTCCGAGGCATCTTATCCGGGCTCATCCACTCAGACGGGCATGATCGAACGGTGCGATTGACAGCTGCCCCTTCTCTCCCTCCTCCTGATCTCCTGGCAGGCACAGCCATCTGGCCTCTGCTCAGATGGATGTCCTGAAACAATGGCTTCATTGTCCCTGCTGAGTCTGAGAGTCTGAACACCAGTTGGCCAGTGATTTAGGCGAGTGGGACGTCCTGAATCTTATGAACGCAGATAGTAGATGGCGAGGCTGGGAGGGTCGGGTCGGGGTGTGGTTTGGTTCCTAACAGACAAACACATTTCTCTTATGAGTAGATGACCTTCTCCGTCATTGGGTCCAATTCATCGCCAGGGTCTGGTGGATTATGTCAATCCCATCCTGGCAGCAGCACAGCTCTTTCTCATTCTTAGTTTCGCATGTTAGGTTTATGGAGGCTGCATCGATTACGGTGAATTTTGTTAAGTGTCTCTCCAAACCCAGCTTTCTGGTTTCAGGGATGAATTCTGTCCATGTTTTCATTCCACTCAGAGCAGAGCGCCTCACGAGCTCCTCCTCACAGTGTTGCAAAGAGTCATGGGGGACGTACAAGTTCAGTCCTGGTCGTGTCAACAAAACAAGCAAACCACGCCCAGGCACATCACGCGGGACTCGGTACATCACGCTTAAAAGTTTCTAGCATGACGAGAGCCTTGTAACATTTTCAACACCGTTTCTAAGCAAAGGTCACACAGTGCAGCAGCGTCAGCACCAGCTGTTAGAAAGCCAGGAGGGAACGATGGAGGATGCAGGTTTTCACTTTAGATCTGAACAAGAAGAGGGTGCAGCTGTAAAAAGCATTTTTATTTTAAGTTGGGCATAGTACAGTAGGAGAAACTGACAAAGGCCTCAAACTGTAAAAATCCCGTGGTTGTTATCTTGTAATCAGTTATGGATTTTGTTTGCGTCCCTCTTTGTGAGGCATGCACATCTCTCATGCTCCTTGCCTCACCGCACTCCCAGAAATGCATTTTCAAATCATAGTAAATAAAATATGAATCAATTACTGTTTAGCCTTGATTGTTTATCGGTCTGAAGCAGACCTTGGTTCTGATAATTAACTGGCCAGGATTGTGTGCTAAGTGTCTCTTCTCTTTTTTTTTTTCTCCTCTGTCTTCCCCACTGACCTGCTTCGCCTGGACAACTTCAATCCATTTCCATCCACAGGTAAGCCTTCAGCGCTGTTTTCAGTCCAATATGGGGGTGCGGGCTGATTTTACACCTTAAGGAAGATTAAAATACACTTGTTTATGATCTGCAGTGATACGATCTGGAAAACAGTCTTTCATTGTTGCTTTTGTTAGTGTGGCTCTGTTTGTGTGGCCCACGAGTTACAAACCCATTTGTGAGGGCCAACCCCGAAGCCGACCTACATGGATTCCTAGAAAGAGCAATGCTGGGATTTCGACCGTAAGCTGGCCAGGAACCCACCGCTGCCATCGCTTCCCCTGACAGCATCTCATCGAACCGCCGAGCTGCTGCTCAAATGCCCTTGATTAATCCGCTGTAGACAATAGCTTTGTTGTGGGGATGAAGTAATGGGATCGAGCTAATTGGATGATGATGTGATTTCCTGGGAAGTGCAGGTTTAAGGCTCTTGTGGGAAGCAGATAATGTTATAAGACGCAAAGGTTACAGCACAGGTTAGCGGCACAGTGACGCATGGGCACGGATCTAAGCAGCTTGGCCGGGCTGGGGATTGTGGAGGGGAAGATGGCCTCACCTGTTCTGTCCACTGTCTGTTGGGTCCACCAAGGCACGGGAAATTGCGACGACTTGTAAATTGCAGAATGACAGGTTTCTGGAGCATTCTCTGAGTTATGATCTCTGGCCTGTGCTCGGCTCCTGTCCTGACAGCGGCCGAGAGAGGAAGAGACCATAGTTTATTCCTGTGTCCTTCAAAAAAATTTAATTGAGCATCACCAAAACTCAGAAGAGGTGAAAACACCTACATTGACTGTGTTGATTTAGATTAATAAATGAATAAGCACTGAAGCGTTAAGGTGTTACAAGGTTTAATAAAAACCCTGAATCATTGTATGCCTTAAAACTACTTTTCCTTCTGTTGAGAGAGACTGTTTCATTAGAAACCATTACATTAGCTGTATATCACAAAGATCTGTTGTTTAATAGTTTTGTAAACGCATTGTTCTTAGGATCGCTTATGCAATTCTCTGGGGTTCCTGCCATTATGACAAGGGATCAATAAAAAGTCTAAAATTCATAACCTTGTAGTATTCAGCGTGGCTTTAGTCAGATGCAATTTTAGGTTGAATTACACCTTAAATATCAAGACAGACCCCATTTCAGTCCCCGCATCGTTGTGTAAAACACCAATAACACACAGCACAGTATTTCCTTCTCCAGCAATTCTGTAGTGCGTTCTTCAATATCACCAGGGAGGCAAAACCTTTTTATGCATAAGACAATATTTGAATGATATCTTTTATTCACACAATGAACCACATTTATCATTGAGGAATGATGTGGAGTCTCAGAGACCCGCGCCTCTTCTGAAGAGTAAATGTTAAGTGGAGAAGCAGAAATACTGCAAATATCAAACCAGCGCAGCAGCAGTATGCTTTCAGACATTTTTTTTTTTTAATTAATGGACAGCATTTTAATCAAAATCACAAGGTCGTAAGTAACCACCACAAATGCTGTGCTGCTGGACTGAGACACTCCTTGGTTGTTTCGATTTCGAGGTGTCCGTGTGTTTGGTTTAGGTTTACAATCTACACAACTCCCATCACTTCTGGTACCTGTCTATTCATCTATATGTGTATCTAAGTGATTTTAAACTGCCTTATTATAGGAGAAGTCTATCCATTTTCTTCCTGTGTCTCCATAGATATAATGTACATTTGGGAATTGACAATTTTGGAAAGAAAACGGTGACTGTTTTCTGATAATCTCTGTACTGTGACGATTGGTACAGCAGCAATATCTGATCAATACCTGATGACTGTGCTGCCTGGCCATCGATATTGTCCTATATTCCCTCTGTTCAGATCAAGGAAGCAAACTAGTGGCCACGTTTACAGAGTTTATAGAGAGTACACTAGGACCCCGAATAGCCCGGTTTAGGCAAGGCATATGCTGGCAACCAAATCGGGCAAAATCATTGGCTTTACAGATCTCTGCGTGGCGTTGCCCCCTGGTGTAATACAGTGGTCTACTAACCTAGATTTGGGGACAGAGGTAATCAATGTTCTCCAATCTGTCCACTCATTTATGTAATGAACCGAGCGGCTTCACTGCGGCGGTCAGATAACCACAAGCACGGAGAAGGTCTTGTGTGGTTATCATTAAAACGAACCACGTGTCTGCCCACAATCTGGTTATGCTCCACTGTAGCTCTACGATTAATCCGATCCGTTTCCCCTCTGTGTTCACTAGTGTAATCGCACTGATGGTTTGTTTGTAGCCCGATGGTGTTGACACAGAGTCAAGACTGCCTTACAAGGATTCAGTTTAGCTGAACAGCACATCTGTTGCTGACTAAACGCAGATAGATCATCTAAACACACTCAGCTCTCCTCTTCACAACAGCACTGAAACTGTCACTATAATGTCAACACAGAGTAACACAAATCTTTGTAAATATGGATGCTCCTTCACCAGTAGCTGGCTGATAGGTCCCTGTCTAGTTCTCAGTCCACCTTGTTGGTCATGAGGTTGTTGTGCAACTCCAAGGATCCTGCCCCGCTGCTGTCACACAGACATCACGAAAACCTGGTTTTCGACTCCCCTAGGTGTGAGGAATTTGTAGGAGAGAGAAGCCCCTTCGACTGATCTGCCTCTGCACTGATCACCCTTCCCTCTCAGGTAGCTTGAGCTACAAATCAGCTCCATCACAGGACCGCTGTAGTTGAGCCACAAACACTGCAAACAACATAATTTGATCTCGATGTGCAGCTCGACACGTGCAGATCGGCCGTCCCACCACACTAGCATCATACAACCTTCCATAAACCCAGATCACTTTGACATTCCCAGTACAGAGCAAGATGGCAACATGAAAGTGTATCAACTTCACAGTGACACATTTGTATGCATGTTCTTTGTAGGTGGGAAGGATAAACCTCTGGATTTGTTTCTGTGGCAATCTTGGGTTTACACCTTGTCGGGTGTAATCTGTACTGTTTCTGGAATAGAGATCAGTTAAATGCTGCCTGTCTGGTGAAGAAGAAAGAAGTTTCCACTGTCTTGTGGCAGCATGTCTGTGTGTGCATTTATTTGTCTGGAAAGGTAGAGGAGAGGACGGGGAGACGGCTCAAGCGTTGCAGATTTAAAAAAAAGAAAAAAGCAAAGAGAAAAGGTGAATTAGGGCAGAGATGAAGGTGTCTGGCGGAGCGCTGTTTGTGAGAGATAGTAGAGGAGCCATCGCAGGAGCGGCAGCTTAGCGCAGATCTGAAACCCCCCAACTGCAAACACCGGAGCTGCCTGTGTTTCGCAGCGTGGATGGGAGGTGGGGGGGATAGGGCACGGAGGCACGGTGATGGCTCCCTGTACGCTTGTTGTAATAGGGGTGTAAGACCCAGGAGAGGATGTGCACAGGGCATGTAGAGTCAGGTGCAGGGTGCCTCTCTGACAAATAGGTGTCTTGTTAAATTCTGCGCCAGGTTCACTGGGTTTTCTGCAGCTTAAACATCTCCGTAGGTGCGAGAAGCAGAGAGATGACGTGAAAGGAGGTTGTGGCGTCTCTTGGTCGGTGAGATATGTGGAGTCTGGCCTTTACCCTGTTGGGACCCTCAGGTCTTTGACCATCTCCTCACATCTTGCCTGTCCTGTATTTACAGCACCGTCATTTCTACACCTGCATAAATTATGTTGCTGTTCTTCTGTTGCAATTCCTTCCCTTTATAATGCACTCTGAGCATTTGTGAAGCATACAGTGTTTACCCCGTTTAGTTTACATGCTTAAGAGCGTCATCTAAATGAATAAATACTACTACACCTATACTGCTGCTACTTCTACTGCTGCTACATTTTCCGAGGCCAGCCCAGCAGAGACGAGTCTGGCTCTCCTCTCGCTCGGCCCCGATTAACACTCCGGTGGGGCGTCTCAGAGCCTCGTGAAGGTAAACTCTTGCGATCGTGACGGGAAGAGGCCAGATCTGAAGGCATGCGCTTCGACGCAGATGGATTGTTGTTGTGAGGGGCCATGACATTCCTGCTCGGGATGACAAAGCACTGCATCAACATGCACTGTTATTGTGGGGTCTGCCTCTCAGGACTAACTTCCACACAAATTAGTATTCCGGCGTGGAGGGGGGGCGGCGCTTCAGGCTCGTTCTCTGCGGTCGTGTGGTGAGGAGGCGGCTGAGTCTGACTGAGCCTCCCCTTTGAGTGCTGCTGAGGTGAGAAGGAAAGAAAATGTGCAGAAAGTAGTTTTTTTTGTCAACCATATCAACAATGCTCTGTCTGGCCATTTCTGATTGGCTTTAAGACCCAAAGAGACTTCCTCACTGCTGCCCTCTACTCTTCCTTACTTTCTACTGGATTTGCTTTTTAAAAAACAGCATTGCTTTGGGGCAAACATACTCAGTCAGTCTGTATCGTGATTATCTGCCCTGTACCCATGAAGAAATTACCACCATAGAAAAAATATCCCTATCTCTCTCTCTCTCTCTCTCTCTCTCTCTCTCTCTCCCCCTTCATGATTTTTGTTGTTGTTTGAATGTCGTGGACAGGATGGCCCTTAACAGGGCTGTAAGGAGCCGTCATTGTCCCGTTTGGATGTTTAATCTCCAGCCAGCACTCGTGACACAAACACACTTCTATCACACGGGTTTTGAAACACAGGATTAGCCTGGGGGGATCCCTGCTTTATCTGCAGCCTTTGACTGGATTCATTACCGAGGTTTATATTTCCTTTGCCTCCCTGTCATTGTTGTCTGTTATATGTGATTCTCCTTTGTTGCCAGATTTAGTTGCTTTGATTCTGCCTCATTGAGATTCATTAATTTACCCTGGACACCCCCCCAGTGGTGTATCATCTAATTATTATTCTGCCCCTTCCCTCCCCCCAGCAGAGGAGAGAGACAAAGTTTGGTATTGATATTGTGATCCCCATCTCATTCTGCAAGATAAATAATGAGCTCCGGAGCTCACAATGGCTTCAGAGAACACAATAGGACTCCTCAGTTCGGAAAGGAAAATCAATTAGTCAGACAGGAGTGTTGTTACCCCAGGCAGAGTGAGGAAGAGCAGGGATGAGGATGAAGTCTGTGCTTTGTGTCAGAGGTACCCTGTCACCCGGCCTCTGCACAGAGACCGGCGCTGTCCGCACTAACAAGAACAGTGTCTGTGCTCCGAAGTCCCCGGAGGAGCCAATTAGCTGAAGACCCGACGCGTGTGTGTGGCGGCGCAGCGATGCGAATCTGCTTGGCAAAGCAGGGCATGTCATGGCCGCGACGCTGACCCTGGATGTCAGACTCGTCCTACATGGAGCCCCACCTCGAGTGCCTCATCCTGGAAGGGTTTGTAGACCCAAGGGAGCAGGATTCTGTTGGTCTCCATACCACTTCATGTGGCACAGGGCTGGCACACACACATTGTGGCACGGGCCCATAACACGCCCCACTCTTGGCTTGACGTTGTGTCATGATTGTCTTCTCTCTCCTGTTGTGGGTCAGACGTGGCCTCGTCTTCCATGCTCAATGTGGTGCCGCAATGAAGAGATCAGATCTAAAACAGGGGGACGTTTGTTGGCATTGCCGAGTCCTGTTATTAATCCTGTTCTTTCCGTCGTTTCCGAAGAGGACATGACAGGCGGCCCGTCTAAATCCAGGGGCTTTAGCGATCCGACACATAATAGCGGGATTCCTGTAGCTCTCACCCTGCCAGCGGGTTTAGAAGGCAGCCAGCTCTTATGGCCCGTTTTCACTCTAACTGCCGGCTTTGTCTGGCCAAGAGTGTGTGGCTTCTTCATGTGTACTTTTTCACTGGAATCTCGGAGCAGTCAGGTGAGCGTTTGTGTTCCCTGGGAGCCCCGGCTCTACAGAGATAAACTGGGCTGCCGAGAGAAACCCCCTCGGCCCCGGATAGCTCCTGTAATCCGTGTCCTTGTTAGGCCACAGAGCAGTGAGGGTACACCGGCCTTAGCCTGAAGTGACCATCTCCGGCTCTCGATCTCTGGAGGACCGAGCGGCTGAATGGCATTGAGAGCCGCTTTGTGTGGCTCGTTTCCCTCCTCTGTAGATCATGCAAAGGTGTTGAAAGGATGAACTCGAGCTCGCCGTACAATAACAACAGGTCTATTCGGAGGGATTGCTCTTGAAGTGTGAATGACAGGAGTGCCGTGTTCAGCCTTCGATTCCCTGCCCTTTGTTGCTCTGTTAGAAGAGTAATGAAAGTCTATGGTTGTCTCTGCTAAGCTGGAGGAAAAACATCGGGAGCAAAGATCAGCTTGTGAGAGAAAAACGCAATTATGTGTAATTGTAACAAAGCGGCCCCTGAGAGCATCCCCGCGCTGACCGACGCTTAAGGAATCGGCCCCAGACTCCAGAGAGCCGGCGAGATTATCTCTCTCTCCACTCGACACGGAGGAGGCGTGGCCAGAGTTTATAGACCTCGGTGGCTCGAGAAGATGCCGACACCGCAGTTTGATTCCCGTTCAAGAAATGCTTGACTCGGCATTAATAGATTGTCGCTCCCAGAGCTCTCGTCTCTTGGTGACACCTCCGACATCAGGGCCATGACTCCGCTGACAGCAGCTCTCCCTCAGACCGCTTGAGGCTGTCAAAACCCAATCATATCAAGGTTAAGTTGCACATTAGAGAGAGCGCACCTCAGTGCCACGGGAGTGTCGCAGCGGTGCGCCTCTCCCTCGCGGGGCCCACGAGTCCCGTGTCCCGTGTCCCGTGTCCTGTGTCCTGTGTCCTGTGTCCTGTGTCCCGACTGTCTCCGGTATGTGGTCAAGCCAACGTGTGAATTGGAGACCTGGTGGTCGAGCCAGACTATGAACTCAGTAATGCAGTTAACCCTAGTCCTGAGCAGTCCTGTCTCCTGTCTCCTGTCAATGCTGAATAAACGGAGATCTACACACACACACACACACACACCCTTCCATTTTTCAACCACTTTCAATGGCACTCAACCCTAACTCTCTCCAGCTCTCAGCCTCGTTTTCTAGCTCAAAAAAGTATGTACCACTCCCTCTCTCCCACCCTAAATCTTTCCCTGCCACACACAAATGTTTTAATATGCGTGTATATATACAGTTAGGTCCATAAATATTTGTACAGTGACACAATTGTCATCATTTTGGCTCTGTACGCCACCACAATGGATTTAAAAGGAAACAATCATGATGATGTGCTATAAGTGTAGACTTTCATCTTTAATGTGAGGGTAGTTACATCCACATTGGGTGAACGGTGTAGGAATTACACCCATTTTTATATGTGGTCCCCCCAATTTTAGGGGCTTAAAAGTAATTGGACAAACTAACATAATCAAGAATTAAATTGTGAGTTTCAATACTTGGTTGCAAATCCTTTGCAGTCAATGACTGCATGAAGTCTGGAACCCATAGATATCACCAGATGCTGGGTTTCTTCCCTGGTGATGCTCTGCCAGACCTGCACTGCAGCTGCCTTTAGTTCCTGCTTGTTCTTAGGGCGTTTCCAATCCATTGTGGTGGCGTACAGAGCCAATAAGATGACAGTTGTGTCACTGTCCATATATTTAACTATATTTAACCTTTTGCCTTCTTTGATTCCTCTGTGTCTCTCTCTCTCTCTCTCTCTCTCTTTCTTACTCTCATCAGAAATATTCAGGTGAAAACCCTCCACAGATCTACAGCTTCAATGTTCAGGGTGTCGCGAACTCTGTAATAAAGCACCGCACTCACACGTCCCTGTGTTCCCGTTAATGAACACCTGTAAACCAGGAGGGATGGAGTGTAAATCTGAAGAGATGAGGCACAGATTAGTGCGTGCCCCGGAGAGAGGCCACATCCGGCACTGGGGTCGCGTTTGGCCACGTGCCGTGAAGGGGCAGCGGGATCTTGAGTGGGAGACCTGAGGGCAGCGGCTGCGATAATCCAGGACAGCAGCTGGCCAGCCCTTGTCCCTCGTGAAAAGAAACGATGGTTTAATGTGCTTGTTAAAGTGCTTCAATACACCTGGGCTTGTTTAATTATTATAATAATAATAATAATAATAATAATAATAATAATAATACACAATAACTAGAATGCTAAAGTTCCTGGAGAAACTTCGTCTGTATGTGAAAGTATTCTTGAAGCAGTATGTGTCAGTGTACATGTACATGTAGTACTGTAGTACAAGATACTATAGTATACAACAGTGTACTATAGTATATCACAAGTTACTACAGTATACTATAGTATAATCGTGTACTATAGTATGTTGTACTGTAGTAATAACTATAATACATCAAAAGGTAATACAGTATACTACAGTATACAACACTGTACCATACTATTTGATGTAGAACTGTAGTTCTATAGTACATTACAAGGTACTACAGTATTCAGTAGTGTACTAGAGTATATCACGTTACTACAGTATGCTATAGTTTAAAAGTGTACTGTAGTATATCACAAGCAAGTAAGTATAATAGTACATTTTGGTATAACAGTGTACTACAGTATTTGTTGTACTACTGTAGTAAGTACTGTAGTAATAAATTATACTATAGAAAATGTTATAGCATAGGGAATTAACTAAGGTATTTAGGAGTGAATAATATGGAATAATAATACAAATCATTACTAAAGCCCCGTACACATGAATTTAATGTAGTATAATTATAATTCATAGTAGAAGTGGAATAATATTGGTATGTAATAGAGAATGAAACAAATGTTGTATAATTAAAAGTAGTAAAGTGGAATAAGTATTGGTATATACAGTATTTAATGTATAATTACTAGTAGTATGGAAGTGGTAGGAGTACAGTATCGTAAAGGGATATCATATGCTAAATAGTTCTGAAAAGCAGGTAAAATCATAGAGAATATGCTAGATTATAGGGAATGAACGATGGTACCTCGGCTATTTTTCTGACCAAATTGTGACAGGAGTGAATATGGAACAATAACGACAAATAATCCATATTAAAGCCCTGTATACATGTATTTAATGTAGTATAATTATTGTTAGTAGTAGAATTGGTGTAAGTATTAGTATAATACAGTATTTTATGTAGAAATCGAATAATATACAATATTAGGACCTCAATGTGAAATCCCAGAACAACACGACAATGAGGTCGACAGATTTTGTTCAACCCGATCATCTCCGAGAGCCGCGGCTGCTGATTGGTTATGTTAATTACAGCTCGATGCTGATTGGCTACTGACCTACAGCTCCTAGCAACACCAGCATCAAACTAGGTATCCTAATGAACCCCTGTATGAAGTTTGATATTTGTAGGGTAAGAATTGTAGGAGGAGTTAGTGTAAGGACGAACTGAAAAATAATAATAATATTAAAGATTTTGTAAAATGATGGATTATCTGCTAAATAAATCGTATGTTGTTGGTTATGCCAGCTGTGAGCCGGGGCAGAGGGTGGGTTTCTCTCTCTGTTAATTGCTCTGCACATTCTGGAGCGAAACTCATGTGTGAAGGTTTGCGTTCTCCGACATTGGCCTCAGAAACCCTGGTTGAATGCGCTGTGCGACAGGCCACAGACAGGCCGAGCTGCGAGACTCCAGGGCCAGGGCAGCCCGCGTGTGGAGGAGGAGGCTGGGGCGAAGGGTCTGCCTGTTCCTCCACGATCCTGGAGAGAGATGGACACTCAAAGCCCGCTGCCGGTGCGGCACAGACAGGCAGAGGTCTGAAACAGACGATTCAGACTGGGAAACGTATGCGAGGGGGCGCTGTGTGCTGCTGAACCACTACTCTTGTCTGACAGGGAATCGCTCACTGGAGGAGACAGTGTTGCACAACAACCCCTTATCCAGTTTAAGAACGGCTGCTCTTGTTAATTCTCATCCTCTTGCAAAGCGTGGGTTTGTGTGACCCGTGCACATGCTTCAGTTTAGCTGCTGATGAATTCTTGCATTGATTGGGTTTCCAGTGGTGAAATATACATAATTGAACCCCCCACTTCAGTCCTATAACCTCCTCCGTTGCTGCAGCTCCGCCGCCCGGGGCTGGGCTCGGCAATCTGTTTCTCATCTGACATCAGGCTGCTTTATATATTTATTTTTAAATAACTGTTTTCTGTCAAAACACAATTTTCCAAGGAGAGGGGCTCCGTCTGATGGTTGGCCTTAACCTCCAGTATTGTCGTTCTTTATTATTTCTGTTCTTTGCTGTATTTCTCTTCCCCACTCCTTTATCAGAAGAATGCGTGATTGTTGGTTTGTGTAGCGGCCCCAGCCAGTTGCAGACAGGATGTGCCGGGTCTATAATTGTAGAGTCTCAGGTTCATCTTGAAAGAAACCTGTAATTTTCTCAGTTGACAGTTAATACTGCAATTAATTTTAAATGTTTAAAAAAAAAAAATCTCGTATAACTTGTGAGAAAAGATACATTCTCACTGCACAGACATTGCTCTATATACTTCTGCAACTCCCTACACGCTCAAACACGCTGGAGTTGTGCAGTTTTCCAGCAACACTTTATTTGCACAGACCAGTTTGCCACGTCCTGCGGTGTTGTGCATTTGCTGTGGCACACTGAACACATTACCAGTTGCTGTGTAGTGCCATGTTGAGGTCTGCCTCTGATTTCTCCGCCGTGTGGTTTTGGAAACTCCCCCCGGCTCTCCTGACGTGGCAGGCCGGTGGGTGAGGTCTCTTGCCAAGCCCAAATACCATCCATGACCCGAATAGCATCCCCCCCGAGGCGTTTCCATCATTTCCATTGATATCTGGTGAAAAGCTTTGCCAGGACACACCAAAAGTGCCACATCGATTCTGTACATAAAAAAAACACATTAAAGATTATTATTGAAAGTTGGGATGAAAAAAAGATGACAGTTGTAGACCACTGCACATTAGGTGCCTTTGGGTGTATGTGTGTATGTTCAGTGTTTGTGTGTGTGTTCAGTGTCTGTGTATTCACTGTCAGTCTGTCTGTACCTAAATCTGGGACTTAAAAACTGCAAAAGCTGTTACTCACACACCTCTCACATATCCTGTACTCCTGTGTGTGAGAATGTATTGTGTCCTCCTCTCTGTTTGGCTGCAGTGTTGTTGGGCTGTGCAAGTGTTTGTCCGCACTAGTTCTGCCCTCAGGTGACTTGGGAGTCCATCTGAAGCATCACACTGCAGGCTTGTCCATCTGTGGATCAGGTTCCCCCTGATTGTGCAAAAGCTTTGATTGTCAGGAATGTCTTTTAAACATCTGTAGCATCTCTGACACCCCCTCTGATCACCTGCAGCCCAAACGAGTCAAACGGCTCCGCACTGGAGACTCGAGAAGTCATGCTCATTAGATACAGCCATCTTTGGGTAAAGGAGCAGACTGGAAATTAGTTTCTTTTTAGTGTGTGTGTGTGTGTATAATATATATATATATAATATTAGTATGGACATGTGTCACTTTCCAGGAGCTTGTACCAAGGAGCGCTTTGAGAGTCTCTCATCATTCAGAGGAGGAATCCAAGATCACCTCGAGATCTGCGTCTGCTAACTGAGTCTTTTATTCATGTTTTATCTGAAGAAGATTTCATGGAAGGTTTTTTACAGTAATATATTGAGAAACTCCAGACCGTTTTCACTGCGGAGAAGAAGCAGCGCAGCTGACATGGGGTTCCCAGCTTGATTCCATTTAATATCGAATTCCATAAAGAATTTCGAGCCGTACAGCCACTATGAGCGATTGTGCCTCCTTTATCTCCTCGATAAAGGGATGAGGAACGTGTGTGAACTGGAGCACGTAGCTCGAGTCGGGAAGGGATGAGATTACTGAGTGAAGTCAACCCTTCCAAAGAAAAACACTTTGACTTTCCATACAGTGATGCCAGCGTTGAGGTCAGCTGTCTGTAATGTGGAGTTGAGTGCTGTGGCGTTGCTGTGATATACCATCTATTTGAGTATTTTAAATGTGGTTATCTCCCTTCACTGTAATGATATCCTTTCAGAACCAAGCAGAGTCTTTATTACGTGACTTCCTGTCGAGTGGAAATCTGTCAGGACTTCTCTGTGCTAATTACAAGGCTGGAGGGAGTGGGGAGGTCCTGTGGCTCTTCGTATCTAGGCTACCTGGACTGACTGTTCTTTGTTCTTCAAGAACAAAAGAGTGTCCAATCGAGAGGAGGCCATCCACCCCATCATGCTCGTTTGGTGTCCATTAATAACTAAGTGATCCAAGGTGGCTCAGCAGATACAATCTCGGCAGCACAGGCTATTCAGAGGGACTTAGATAATATTCAGTTGTGGGTGACACCTGGCAGATTAAATTCAATGTGGACAAGTGCAAGGTATTACATGCAGGTAACAAAAATGTCCACTATAATTACACTATGGGAGGAATAGAACTCGATGAAGTAACGCATGAGAAAGACCTAGGAGTCTATGTGGACTCCTCACTTTCTCCATCCATACAATGTGGGGAAGCAATAAAAAAGGCGAACAGAATGCTAAGGTATATTGTCAAAAGTGTAGAATTGAGAACAAGGGCAGTGATGTTCAGACTGTACAATGCACTAGTTAGAGCTCATCTGGATACTGTGGACAGGTCTGGGCTCCACACTTCAAGAAAGATATCGCTGCTCTAGAGGCAGTTCAGAGGAGAGCAACCAGACTTATTCCAGGTCTGAAGGGAATGTCCTACTGAGAGACTGAGGAACTGAACCTTTTCACCCTGGAACAGAGGAGACTACGTGGGGACTTGATCCAAGTCTTCAAAATCATGAAAGGCATCGACCACATCAAACCAGAGGAGCTTTTCCAGATCAGCAGGGACACACGCACCCGGGGACACAAATGGAAATTGGGCTTCAAGGCATTCAAGACAGAAAACAGGAGACACTTCTTCACACAGAGAGGCGTCCCAATCTGTACAAACTCCCCAGCGATGTGGTAGAAGCTGAAAGTTTGGGAATATTTAAAAACAGACTGGATAGGATCCTTGGATCACTTAGATAATAATGGACACCAAATGAGCACGATGGGTTGAATGGCCTCCTCTCGTTTGTAAACTTTCTTATGTTCTTAAGGATCCTATCCAGTCTGGGGAGTTTGTTCAGATTGTGACGCCTCTCTGTGTGAAGAAGTGTCTCCTGTTTTCTGTCTCGAATGCCTTGAAGCCCAATTTCCATTTGTGTCCCCGGGTGCGTGTGTTCCTGCTGATCTGGAAAAGCTCCTCTGGTTTGATGTGGTCGATGCCTTTCATGATTTTGAAGACTTGGATCAAGTCCCCACGTAGTCTCCTCTGTTCCAGGGTGAAAAGGTTCAGTTCCTCAGTCTCTCAGTAGGACATTCCCTTCAGACCTGGAATAAGTCTGGTTGCTCTCCTCTGAACTACCTCTAGAGCAGCGATATCTTTCTTGAAGTGTGGAGCCCAGAACTGTCCACAGTATCCAGATGAGCTCTAACTATTGCATTGTACAGTCTGAACATCACTGCCCTTGTTCTCAATTCTACACTTTTGACAATATACCCTAGCATTCTGTTCGCCTTTTTTATTGCTTCCCCACATTGCTTGGATGGAGAAAGTGAGGAGTTTCACTGGCATCCCCTGTAAAACCCTTTTAAGTGAGAGAAATGATCAAAAAGATCAGTGGAGCAGTGATTAAAATATATCTGATAATATGATACCCATCCCCCATTATAGTGTGATTTGTTTTAATTGAATGCTCTTTACTCAAAGGACACGCGCTGGCTTTGTGAAATAGTCCCGATGTCAAAGAGCAATGCGCATTGTAGAGATAAACGATCTTTATTGGTCGGGTGTTTCTAATGTGTATATTTCCACAAATGAAAGCCTTATTCAGATATGAAGTCACGTTCAGAACTGTCCTTTTTATTGTGTTAATGTCAGACTCTTCCCAGATGTAATCTGATACTCCATCTCGAATAAGCGCCGGCTATCTATTCCAGCTGTTCATTTAGAGTAACTCTCCTCAGTTGTCCAGTGAACCTACACAATGCAATACCAAGACCCGAAGGCAAATTAATCAAACTAAATTAAAAAAAAAAAAAGAAACGGCTCTAAAAATAAACTGTAAACTCTTTTTTTTAATTGAAAAAGATAAAATAAATGAACAAACATGCATGTAAGGGAAGTGAAGGCAAACTAAATAATTTAGTGAAACGCATTTGACATACATGGCTCAGAAAAGCAGGTCCATCATGCCAGCTTTGGTCTGGCTCTGCAAGAAGAAAGAAGAGAAGCATCCCTCCATATGTCCCAGCTCTCTCGCTCCTTCGCTCATTCCTGCCCCTGTACTTTACAGACGAACATTAACGGGATTCGAGGCAGCGAGAGCCAGCCATTACCTGCAAGCGTTGGCATCTATTCTCTAAACAGCAGCCGTGATTGAGGGCCATCATCCTGCGCTGAATTTATCTTCGGCAGAGAATTGTTGTTCTGGCGACAGAGCCGTAACCCTTGGTGGGGGGTATCATCTTTGCATGAGAATAATATGACGGCACGCCTTTCTCGTGCCGCAGATTCACGGCTCCATCATGCGGCCCTCGAAGCTCCCTGCGTCACCTGCGCTGTGAATTATGGCTTTATTATCCTCTGTTGTTGTTGCAGGAAGGTGTGGGTCTGTTATCTTTTTATATATATATATATATATATATATATATATATATATATATATATATATATATACAGTAAATCCCCCCCAAGCTTCCTTAAACCCAGTCTGAGACAGAGAGTTCTGGTACCTCTGCCAGTTCTCAGTTTTAAATACACTAAGCTGCTTAAAAGACTTACTGGACTTACGGGAGAAATGTTTTAAACTGCATCTATATCTTTCGCTGCTTCAGAACAATTCCTGGAGACATCCCTCTCAGGGGACACAACTGAACAAAACACAACAGTGAGAGAGAATAACGCTTGTGAATCTACTGGATAAATATTCCTTTTAAGAACTGTGTTTGTCATAATGCAACCTATAATAGGAACCAGGTCTTCCCAAGTGGAGGGAAATTGATAGAGATGAAAATCTTTGCTGTCGTCTAAAGGAAGGAAACGAAGCTGGAAATCAACATGAAAATGTTCATATTTAATTTTTTTAAGTCAAAACAAAGAAATGTCTTAACGTAAGAATTATCTCATCAGTCTAGCAATTTCGTTCACCCGAGCATTTTATTGGGTTGATTTTCATGGTTTATTAATGTAGAACCAGATCAGTTTCCTTCTAGCAGCATCCCTGTGCATCTGAGTGGGCATCTTGGGCTCGTGTTTCACGGATGATGCCCACGGATCTGGTGGAATGGAAACCGCGACGACCGGAGCTCGGGTATCATAGTGGTGTCGGAAAGCCCAGCGAGACTCCCCCCAGGATGGGTGTCTCGGCCCCTGCCCAGCGACTGGCTCTCCTCACGGGCGATAACCGGGTTTAAAGGCATTCGGGACACGCTTATTTCACACAGTAAGCCGTGGCAGTCTGTGTGAAACCACCCAGCCGTGGTGTTGAAGCCGGTTCATAAATTCATTTAAAAACCAACACGATGAGATTCTATCATCGTTGGGTCTCTGTAGTTACAACGGCCTGCTCTCATTAGTAAACTTCACATTCCCGTATATGTTCTTAACGAGGCTCTGACACAGGGACAGGAAGGAATTACCGGCTCATTTCCTGTTCTCAGAGCCAGAGCTCGTACTGTTAGTCGACTGATGGAAACTTATATTGTGAGATCTGTGCCTGTACACACCGCAGCAAGGCACGTTCCCCAAAGTCCCGGTTATATGGGCACCAGATCTCACTGTGCAGTGCCAGTTGGTTTGGTCGTAAAAACTCAGTGTTGTGTAAATATATTTATGGTGTGTCTGTGTCGCCTGTGAAATCTTCCCCTTCGTAGTGCCGTGTCCTCTGCCCTCACACACACACACAGCTCCTCTCCAATTAAGAGAAACACACAGCTTAATGAGCTTCAAGCTCCCACACGCACTTTATGAATCTTCACTGGAACGCCGTGGCTTTTCTGGGAAAGTGAATAAATGCGCATTTCAGGATTTCTCCGTCAGAAAGTGCGCTTCATTACTCACACCTGAACTCGACGAGAGACCCGCTTCACACATCTTCCCAATCAAGCCTGCTACCCATGATCGCTTTCACCGCCTTGCCTCGGGGCAATCAGAGGGATTTGAGTTTCTAATCCGTTGTGATTGTTTCAGGGCCTTTTCTTCGCGTCTCTCTTGTTGCTACGGCTTTTACGTGCATCACTTTGTTTCGGTGTGAGATTCACTGCCTCTGATGATCCAAACTGGACTTGTCTAGCTCCAGAACACAGTTGGGTCAGGGAATTGAATAGGCTTCACATGATGCCTTTTATTAATTATTTTTAAGCCCATCAGTGTAGCATTGATCACCAGTAAAGAAAGACGTCCCCAATCGTGTCTCCTTGCAAAATGTAAAAGAATTGAAGGGAAAGCAGCTGGAGAGAATTGAAATAAACACATGAGAGGAGACAGGTCCGCATGTGAGACAAAGGCAGGGCGGCCCAGCTCTGCCAGTCCGTGATGGATGTGGCAGGTGCACACGCTCCCTCGCGTGACAAAGCCGATGCGGTGACACCGAAGGCACCTTGACATGGCGAGGAACTGGCTGCAACAGAGGCAGTTCAGTTTCAACAGGAATCATGCTGCCATGCTGGACCCCTCGTTATGTCCCTTAATCCCATGTTCACGGTATTTACAGACATAATCAGATCTGCGACGACTGATACGCAGAAAGAACAATCCACGGCGCACGCAGGGCTTTGTCAGAGCCAAAGCCTTCTGCTCTTCTCAGCACTAATACCCGCATCTGACACACATCGTGGCTTTGTTGCTTTTTTAACGGTTTTATTTTGCTGCCGCAGAAGCAGATTTCAGCATCCTGTAAGCACTGCATTCCTGCGCAGTTGATCATATTATTACGGTATTATTATTCTCCCTTAGAAGTCGTCTATATGCAAGGACTCGGCCTGAATCCCCCCGATCTGTTTTCAGCAGAAAGCAACAAGACGCAGGCGTGGATTGTGTGAGAAACGTGTGATCGAGCGCTCGGGCGTCAGACCTGACTGTTGTGATGTGGTTTCCAGCTGATTATCCTGTGAGGAGGAATGTGTCGATGCTGGTGTCCCGAACCTGGAACATGTTTAGGGCGAGCTCCTCAGATAGCTAATGGGGAATTCAGTCCTAACTCCATCACCGAGAGTGAATGTTGCCTTATTTCCACAGGAGCACTGCTCGGAGGCATGTTGTCTTCTAGTTTTCATCCCAATTTGGTTCTTGTCCCTCAAGGCTTCAGCTCTTAATTTAACCTTTTCTTTAACAGTGCTTTGTTTTTTACAGCCTTGGTTTTAATCATCCTACTTTAGGTAACTGGTATATTAAGCAAACACAGCTCTGTACAGTGTGTACTGCTCTGAATGATGCGGAGAGACGTGGGAACTGAACTGTATCAGTCCCCCACATAGAGATGTTTTCCTGGTTCTTGGGCAGTTCTGACTGCTTCACGGAACCAAATCTGTTTCCCCAAAATGAGTCGAGTTCTCGTGCTAATTTTGCACTTTTTAAGAGCTGAGAATATTTCAGTGAGAGGTTTTTATTAGTCTCTGTAGTGAACTGTTGTGTTGTAGGGGGTCCATGCAAGGTGCTGGCGAACCCAGAGTTCAGCCTTTCTGCCGTGACCGGTTACTCGACCACAACACGCCCCGCTGGCCTCCCTTAATATGATCCACTGCCATGATGCCGTTACCCCTACGACTCTTCAGTGTGGATTACATTTGAGCACCATTTCACAAACCACAGTGTCTACAGCATGTTACTGCAGATCACAGTGTGGCTCTGTGTGTGGGGATTATATTGTCATAATCATCCACTGCTCGTTATGTTAAAGGTGTGAGATTTGAATCTCGGGCAGAGAAACCCCGGCGCCTCACAGCAGCGTGGCGAAGGAAACTCTATTGTTTTTGCCGATCTGCAACCGCTAATTGTAAAGAGGCTTCATCTGAACATCAGGGGCTGGGATTTGGTGTTAGTGGTGTTCCTGTGTCTGCGCAGCAGGCAAGACGAGCGTCGACAGATGAGCGTCAGACCGACTGATATCCCTGCTTTGTTTCAGTTTCAAAACGGCAGCCTTCTCTCATTCTAAGTGTGATTATCGTATTTGGTAGTGATTGTGTGTACTGCACTTGTTATGCCTTGATGATGTTTCTTGTGATGACCGTAAGTCGGCTAAAAAAAACACACAATACCTCTGAGGTCTGTACTTTATCCAGAAGTGCTGCATTTCACTCCACAGCTGAAACGAGATGGAGAGTATGATTCAGCAGACTGTGCTGTAAGTGTCAGCCCATCGAAACCGAAAAGGCAGTTTTTGCTAAGCCTTCTGTAATGAAGTAGCTCTCCAAAGGGAGTTGAGATGAGTCAGGCGAGAGGTATGCGTATGTAGGTTAATTGACGCAGAAGGTGGTAGCGGTGTCTTATCACAGGGGCTTTAAACACAGGCAGACACCCTTCCAGCGCCTCCGAGGGGGGGCGAGAGTGTTTTGAGGGCAGACCATAAATGAGAGCAGATTCGACACAAAAGAGCGTCTGTGAGGATCTGAGGCTCCTGTGTCAGGGACCCCCCCCACCCTCCCTATGAAAAGCCAAGCTGTAAAACATGTCATGGGCTGTTAAAAATCACTTAGGAGCTTCCCTAATGCACATCCCGCATCGGCCCACAATTAAAATTTTAAAACTAATTCACCCTTGTGAATTATTCATGGCCGTCGAGACTGCTAATGGGGTCATCGGGTGACCGAGGGGATCTGGCACCGTTTCTGTGTCCGTCTCCACAGCTCACCGCTGCTTCATCAGTCCCCCGCGTCTCGCCACAGCACACCGTACACAGCCCAGTAAGGGTACAGGGGACGCGCAGGTGTCTGAGGATGCAGGTGTGAGCGGAGACGCTGTGCGAAGCCTTGCTGTCAAGAAGAAATCGTGCCTCTCACTGTCCCCAAGGCAGAGAGTGTGTTCATTCTCTCGAAATGCTTCAATACCGGAGGTGTTCCCCCAGCCATTCGTTCGCTGTCCTTGCATGTGCGTTGCATGAGCAATGGCTGTGACTTGAGAAGGTGTGTCACAGGTGAGATGGAGACATAGAGTATTAGGACACTGTCCTGCCCCGAGGGGTTCAATTAACTTCTGTTATCACACAGCAGATGGATCAATTTCACATTTGTAGATTGTAGATTTATGTGCCAACACTGTGCCAGCTAATCAAGTCTGAGCAACACAATGTGGAAGAGGGGCTCAGACACCAGGAAAGCACACACTGCTTCGTAAACTCATTCTGTGGGAAATGAGTTAATTGTCAAAGAGTGGAGGGCAGCAGGTTTATTAGCTCAGCTCTGATTGTTTGTGACCGGTGCCAACCTGTACTGAGAAGGAGATCTAAACTGAAAAGCCTGTGTCACTGGGGTAAGAGGGTCTGCATTGGGGGGCTTAAGGGCTCTGAAAATAGCTCTGCTTGCACTCCACTTCTGCAGTCCATTCAACCCTCTCAGGCCCCCATGTACTGTGTGGATGATGAGCACACGCGACCCTCCTGCTCCATTAAGGGCTGTTCGTGTTATTGTACGCCTTTCTCATCTCGACTTTCTTCTTCCTCTCATCCGAATACAAAGTGGACTAAAAGCCTGGAGAGCCTCGTACAGCCGCCGTACTCGAATCACCCACCCGAGTGGGTTCGTTTTAACTGCTGCTGCTCAACTCACACGAGGAATGGACTCTCGTCTGCCTCGCTGCACTTCAGGACATGTAGGATGCTGTATTTAAATGTCAGATTCCTGCTGCTCACGTAATTAGGCCTGTCTGCCCGAGCCGGGTCCTCGGAGTAGTGATGCCGTGTTGGCTGAAATCCCTGTGAAATCATGTGACGGACGAGGTTGTGGGTTTGGAAAGCAGTGTGAAAAGTAGCGTTCGCTGGATAAGTGACAGTGCTTCTCACAATGAGGGTGGAGGGGTTGTCCCAGTGTCTGTGCTTTGGAAGCGTTTATTATGGTCGCTGTAGGGCAGTTTGTCCAAAACGTTCTGCACCTCAGAAGTCATGTGCTGTATCAATTGTAGTAACTTGAATTTCGTACGCGTGAATAATCTGAGAAGAGATGCATACACGGTTCAGGCTCTGTCTTTTCAATACTGGGATCTGTGTGGTGTTCATCTCCTCTCATCTGTAAAGCCATCCACGCAGGGAGAATTTATACACTGCAGCTCGAGCATGCATACAGTGACACAGAGGGAACAGGGCAGAAAGGGGAGAAAAAACCTTACATGTGTGTGTTTAAAAAATATCCACAACGATTATAGTATGAATCATAAATGGAATGCAAAAGTGCCCCAGGGGCCTGCAGTTACCCCTCCCCAACCCCCCCCCGCTACATCCCTGTAAGGGTTACACATCCAAGGGCAAAGCACTCATGCGTGAGGAACCGCGTGTCAGCGCTTGAAGTTTTCCTGTAACCTAAATTCGGATGCCGCCGTGGCGAGAGGCGCAGGTCTGCCTTACTCAGCTGGCTGGCTGCCCCTTTTGCCCACTCATGTGTTAATGGGGAGCTCGGGGCTTCAGGGAGGCGCGGGGCATTGAGCATTGTCTGTGGGGTTGGATAGGGAAAAAAATAGACATGGAATTTTGTCTAAACGGGAGAGTGAATGTTTGTCAGCAATTAGTGAATTTAATTAATTTCTGTTAAGAATAAAAATGAAAAAAGTGACCAAAAACACAAGATTCCTAGTGGGCTGTGCTTTAAGAGTCTCCCCCAAGAGGACAGTGTGTGTCCAGCAGGTTCCTGGTCAGCAGTAGAGTGGACCACTACCAGGACTGAGGTCAAACAAACCATGAGTGGGACACTGCAATCACCATGGCTGATGGGGGCCTGTGGTCAAAATGAATGAAAATAAATTGTAGTTCCCCTGGAAATCCATATACCCCGGGTCCCAGCAGCAGGACTGCGCTGGCATTAACAAACCCTAGTGTGTGGAGATCTGCCATAGAGGGTTTCATAACAAGGATTAAATGCTGCATATTCGTCAAGTGGGGAGAGAGAAGAACAG
Organism: Amia ocellicauda; assembly: GCF_036373705.1. Lineage (NCBI taxonomy): Eukaryota > Metazoa > Chordata > Actinopteri > Amiiformes > Amiidae > Amia > Amia ocellicauda. Next base: position 443,929 of record NC_089871.1, on the reverse strand, counting down.
AACAGTTTTTCAGTGAACTCCAACTCTCAACAAAATCTGGAGCAATAAAAATCAAGTGCAATCGCTTCCTTTTCACGGATACGTGTGAATTCCCACTGCCAGCCGGGGTCCTAGGTCACGGTTCTGAAATCACCGCGATCGTTTAAGAAGGCCGTCCACAAATGAAGACATTGATAAGTGCGACTCCATTAACCCGGTATAAAACAGCGGGGAAAGGGGTCAATTAAGCCGGGCGCCTGATCTCTCAGCGGGAAACCTGTGGGGCTGATCCGTCGAGACCTCATCAGCTGGCTGTCAAGTGCATTAAGGACAGGCTGATCTATGTCAAATAAATTAGGTGGTTCTTAAAGCTTTTGACAGTGCGTTGATGAGAAAAAAGTCAAAAACCTCTGTACGTATAAAATATAGCGAGGTCTGACTCACAGCCCCCTGCTTGCCAAGACACCCTGACTGGTCCGAGAGTGATATATTTCCTTTCTAATGCGCCTTCCCCAGGAAACATCAGAGCCTGAGTCCCCGGCGCGGTGGCGGGTAGACGGCCATCCGCCTCAGAGAAAGAATGGGTGTTTGAAATGTAAACGTTTCGTCTGGGCTGTGGGGCGCGGGTGGGCAGGTTCTGCGGTGATATAGATGGGCATATGTGCGCCGTGAAGACCCTGTGAAGATTTAAAATGTATTCCACAGAAAAGCCTGTGCATTTCTCCAAAACTGAAAACAAGAGCACCTATTTTGCCAAATTAGTTTTTCCTCAGATAGTTTTGCATAATTTCTTGGCTGCTAAAAAACATATTTTTAAAAAGGAGCTACTCTTCTCCCATTGGGATGCCTGTGAAACGCACTTGGGAATAGCTAGATTCCGTGTCCAGCCTACAGAAATATGAAGTCCATGTCCATGTTTTCAAAAATGAGATTTGTCCGTATCTTGACCGGGTTACGGTTCAACACGGTGTGCAGGTCACAGAGGAATTGCGAAAGGACCAGTAAAGTTTAAAGTGCAAGACTTGTGATGAATAGTGTATATAAGTAGAGCCTTACTTGATTATACAAATCGGACCCACCTCTATAGAGCGCGGGTGTGCGGAGCAACGTAGCTGAGGGGCTCCACTTACGCTATGTTACCATGAATATCAGATATGTTTCATGGAAAGGGTACAGATTTATAGGAGTATGAGGTTCACGGCCGAGGCGGAGGCTGAGAGAGAGAGAATCTGTCTACTGGCCGGTACAGATCTCCTTTTCCTTTCAGTTGGCCAACACAAGCACCAATCTGGCCCAGTCTCGCTTGCTTCCCGTCCAAAGCATGTTGTGTTTAATTGAAATGAACAGGTGTCTGTGTGGTCGGCTGGCTGAGGTTCCCCTAATCAGTGTCTCTTTGCAGGGCCGACCCAGCCCATGGGACCCTAGGAGCGAGTGGCTCCCCTAACTGTGTCAGTGTGTCAAATGTGTGCGAGATACTCTTCTCTCAGACCTCGAATCTGGTGCATTCGAGCGTGTCGCTGTACGATTGAATTTCCCGACCACGCTCGCGCCGCCTCCCTTCTGCATTGGATACAACAGAGGCAAATGTAATTATTCAAGCTACAAGTACCCCCGACGTGTCTAATAAATCCCTGAATAACAGTTTGTGAGAGAGTCTCTTTATTAATCGTTTGTGTGGTGCGGCCCGGGGCGCGTTTACTTTCACACAAACGGGGCTAGGGGACGTATTTAAATAATGAAATTTAAGTCGCTTCAGTGGCGCTATTTATTTTTTGTTTGTTTTTTCTGCTGAATACACACACACATGATAAATACATAATTCTCCATAAATATTGTAATTACGTTCTTTAGTGCCATGTGGGGAAATTACTATGTATCCATTCAAATTGTACAGAGGGCTGCCGGACCGGCTGTGTTTGTTGCTGCCTTGACATTTTTCTGTTGTCGAAGAAGAATGTTTTTCTGAACTCAGGGATGCCAATTTTCTAACCTTTTGTTGGCCATTTCCAAAACCTCTGTGTTTGAGCCGAGTGATTGTGTGGCCTGTGTGGCGCAGCCATTTTGGCCAGACTGGTCAGTGTGGTTAACAGATGGTTAGCGAGGAGAGGGAGGAAGGGAAAGACCCAGGCTAACGGGATTCACCACAAGATGTTTGGAAACACTTAGGGGTATTTCAGTATTTAAATATAAAGTCAAATCCTTAAAATGGCTTGGGCAGAATTTGACAACTTTTCCGTGTCGGATTGATTGTTAAGAACATGTTACCCTTTATGTAACAATAGCGCAGCACCATATAAGAGAGCCATTTAATGAGTTTGTAGCCCTGACTGGATTTCATGGATGCAATCAAAGCTGAGTCTGTCAAAAACTGCAGACTGGAAACTGATGGTGCTCATCATGCGCTCAGACTGTCTGTTTACGAATGTCTGTGCTCGTTGCCGGTTATGTAGTTCTGCGTGGCTCTCGTGTATGACAAGATTACATTGTTTGCGAGGAACACAAAGCATGTCTCGCAGCGCTTGTGTACAAATAAAAAAAATATACGAGATAAAAAATGTGGCAATTTGAGAAATTTGTCAAATCTGCCAGCGATGTCATCTCGAATAGTCTCCGCAGTACAGATCAGTGGGGCCTTAATAACTCCCCTGATATGAAGCTCGGTTGGATGCGCCTGGGGGGCTTGTCATCGTGTGTTAGAGGCTCGTGACGGCGAATCAGAAAGCTGCATGCTCTGTTAGTCATCAACACACTGAGTGGACATCCGCCTCCGCCTGTTGCACACAGCTTTTATTACGATTCTTTATTAATTTCCCTGCTCCTGTTTAGCAGGCCTTCAGACGGCTCTGCCCGGGCATGTAGGGACACACACACACACACACACACACACACATGTACATAACCCCCCACCCCCACACACACACTCCTCGAGCCCCCAGCTCCGCAGGCCGTGATTGATGGCTGCTAGCAGTGCGGTAATGGCTGTATTGACAGCATTGTGAAAAGGAGTGATGTATCGCCTTTCGAGAGCGCCGGGCTCGCTTGTTGCCGTCCGCGAACCCCCGACACACGTCTTCACAGCCTCGTTAAAATAATGATTAAAGTAACTGGGAGACGCAGGATTTGCATTTGAATGCTGTCCGTGCAAGTTCATCTTGACCTCCATTTTTTCTTTGCTGATATTCTTACATAAATGTTCCACACAGTAGAGACTATTTAATTTTTTATGAATTTGTTTTAGGTTTGCGTGTTTTTTGACCTCCATGGCCAGTGTCTCTCCCTCGTATCGCTGGTCCTTGCTTTCTCTGTGACCCGAGGACAGACCAGCCAGTCCCAGGGTTGGATCAGATCATCCGATGCTCCTGATTCTCTGAAGCCAGAGACGGTGGCTTTACTCCTGAGCCAGTTTTGACTGAAGCCGTGCATCTGATTACTGACGGTTACTGAGCACAGATACCGTCATGCATGTTTATACTTTAGAAAAACATTGTTTTGTGTTGCTATTTAAACGTATACATTATCTGCAGTGCTGGTCTACTCCACTAACTGTTCAGCCTCCAGCATTACATTAGAAAATTAAGCTCAAGACTAATACAAATCAAATGTACATTGTTATTTTAAATGAAGTCCTATGCTAATGGAATTTCTTTCCCTCTCTTTCTCTCTCCGGTCACCTGTGTGTGCTTCCCCTGAACACCATTCAAATTGCTGACACAGGTAAGAAATAGTTTGATGAAAATGTTTTTCTAAATCTGATGCCGTGAGAGGGCTGCGATGCCAGCTATGGATTATTTTAAGACTGAATGAATGAACAAATTGATGACGGGTTTTTTCTACACTGTCCTGGTCAATTGTAGTTTTATGAAGAACTGCACCTTAGAAATCGGCATGGTTTGGGTAAAATGGTTCCAGTTAATCCATAAGTGGTGCGTTTGGCTGTTAAGAGCCCAGTGGAGGATGAATACTGGTAGACATTGCACTGGTCTATGCTTGGGCCCTTCTTGGTGTGCTGGGCTGTCACTCAGCACTGGAGCCGGACGGTGGCACTGCCCGGAGAGAGCTGTGGGGGAGAGAATAAACCTCCGCTCACCAGCAGTCAGGGTCGGCGGGAGGGCGGAAAAAAACACGCGGTTTATTAATCGCAGTTGGATTTGCTCACGACGCCTCAATTTGAGATGTAGGGGGATCTCTGATGCCCTCGATGCACAGCGGCAGAGTCAGCCGAGCGAGGCAGGGATGAGAGACGAGAAGAGTCTCCTGCAGGTCCTCACCAGATTATAGCGTACCAGAATGAGTTCAGTCTTCAGTTAGGTCTTGAATCACAATCCCATTACAACATCAATGCACTCAAGAAGGCTGGAGAGGCGACAGTGTTCAGTGTCCGCTGTGCTGATGCTAATTTAAGGGTTTTTAATGCTCTTGTTTTAATTGATCAGGCTCAGAAGCATGTCAAATGCGAGAGGGTTGTGTTGAGCTCCGGATGCTTTATTGATTGATTGTAAAGAGATCAGTGTTATGCTTTGTTTGAAAGGATAAGGTAAATCTGCAATCTGAGTGTCTGATATAACCGCCGCAAGATGCGTCACGGTCTGGATAAGCCACGCCCAGTGAGGGAGCTCTCCTCTGTGGGAGTTTAGATCATTCCGGTTATGACCTTTTTGGAGGGTAATTATTTTGGTTATGTCTCTTTGACTGACAGTGTATCTTAATTAATCTCCAGAGAAGGTTTAGGCATATGCTAGTTTAAACAAAAATAAAAACTGATCTGTGATTTATGATGAGTCTAGTTATATGACAATAGGTGTCATTTGATTGGCTTACAGTGATTCATCTTGTTTTATGAATCAACTTGTCTTGAACGAACTTGATAGCAGACCAAGTCAAGGTCATGTGTGCAACATTTTGCTTCACTCAGCCCAGCAGTTTCAGAATAGAAGATAATTTAATATTTTTCATCAATCCAATATGGCGGCCAAACCATGTGACTGATCGACTGATCTTGAACAAATCAGAAAATCTGTCATAACTTCTGTCTGTCCCATCAGCGGTTCTGAAGAAGATGATGTTTGGATATTGTCTAATAATTGTCACTTAATCCAATATTGGATTAATATGAGGTATGATGCCATTTCTCTTGAGGGAGAACTTCCTATAGGTATCCACCAAAATACCCGGAGATTAAGCTGATGATGGTGATGAGTTCTGTATTTATCTGATTGGCTTTTCATATTGAAATCTCTGTAATGATGTTGGACAGAAAATATCCAATCGGTTTCAGTCCAATTGAAGCAGTTGTCTCCCGGTGGCCAGTCAATCCCCGCAGAGTCTCAGGAACCGGACAGGATGAGACCTGTGGTCGTGACTTGAAGGCGGCTTGGTAACAGGTTGGTAATTCATTAGGAATGTCAGTTCCCCGCTTGCAGACAGGTAATTAACTCAGATTAAAAGCTTTCCTCTTCAAAGGTAGTTATTATAGCTGAGATTGCTATTCTCAAAAAAACATCGACTGACTTGCAAGCACTTTTGAGGCTGCATTTTCTTCTTTCTTTTATTTAATTCCCACTGGTTTAGTGACGGTTCCACAGCGATCTAGGTTACAATATCCTTCAAATTATTATGAGTCAGATAGCTGTAGTTTTAGAGAGCGGATATGAGGCAGAGAGAAAACAGCGGTACACAGAGGCGCTAATTTAATTACCGGACTGCGGGGATGAACTGAGAGTCAGAGAGAGAGAACAAGCTGGATGGCCGGCAGTTAAACAGTTAAAGTCTTTGCTGTTCTCCTCTTACTTTTCTGTCCTATTATACAGATTGTACATTTGGTTTATCTTCTGCTGGCATTGTTTCTGGGCTGTAGCCCTTGGTGAGAGATGGCGCTGTCCGGGCCGTGGCCCTCAACCCATATTCTGAGCCCGGGCTTTTACTGGGCGAATCACTCTGAAGATCTAACCTGCTCCTGTTTAATTTGTATTTCTATTACAATCATAATCATCATCATCATCATCATAGTAGCAGTACTAGTTTATACTCTAGAAAAAAGTAAATCTGAGACTAATTAGAGCCTAGACCTTTTGGCTCCAATTAAGGGCTGCACCATAAGTACCCAGTAACCAGCTGCTGGCAGAACCTCGGAAAAATGTGCCAGAGCGCCCCCCCGAGGTTTCAGCCCCGTGCCTGTGAACGGCAGCGCAGTCTGTGGGTGATTCAGTCACAGTGTAGCGGCTAATGTGGAGGAAAGTGGTTGGGTAATTAACAGGTAAGCTGTTCTGTTAATTAGTTTGTTGTTGTTGTTGTTGTTGTTCATCCGAGAGCAAAACCATCCAACGCACTTCTGAGTTAACCTGTAAAAGCCTCAGGGATGTTTTCACAAACCTCTAAGTGAATTTGGAAAGTGGCAGGTGGAAATCATACCTGGACTGCCAGCTCCCAGGACGAGAGTTCGGTCTGTGAGTCTCCAACACGTGGGACTCCGCCAGCCAATAGAAAGAGACTGTGAATATTGTGTATCACTCAATGGGCAGGAACTTAATTAAAAAATATATCTGCAGTAGTGGGAGTGGAATTGTGCCTTTTAAATAGTAATAAGTACAGTGAGGGAAAAAAGTATTTGATCCCCTGCTGATTTTGTACGTTTGCCCACTGACAAAGAAATGATCAGTCTATAATTTTAATGGTAGGTTTTTTTTAGCAGTGAGAGACAGAATAACAACAAACAAATCCAGAAAAACGCATTTCAAAAAAGTTATGAATTGATTTGCATGTTAATGAGGGAAATAAGTATTTGACCCCTTCGACTTAGTACTTGGCGGCAAAACCCTTGTTGGCAATCACAGAGGTCAGACGTTTCTTGTAGTTGGCCACCAGGTTTGCACACATCTCAGGAGGGATTTTGTCCCACTCCTCTTTGCAGATCCTCTCCAAGTCATTAAGATTTCGAGGCTGACGTTTGGCAACTCAAACCTTCAGCTCCCTCCACAGATTTTCTATGGGATTAAGGTCTGGAGACTGGTTAGGCCACTCCAGGACCTCAATGTGCTTCTTCTTGAGCCACTCCTTTGTTGCCTTGGCTGTGTGTTTTGGGTCATTGTCATGCTGGAATACCCATCCACGACCCATTTTCAATGCCCTGGCTGAGGGAAGGAGGTTCTCACCCAAGATTTGACGGTACATGGCCCCGTCCATCATCCCTTTGATGCGGTGCAGTTGTCCTGTCCCCTTAGCAGAAAAACACCCCCAAAGCATAATGTTTCCACCTCCATGTTTGACGGTGGTGTTCTTGGGGTCATTCCTCCTCCTCCAAACATGGCGAGTTGAGTTGATGCCAAAGAGCTCGATTTTGGTCTCATCTGACCACAACACTTTCACCCAGTTCTCCTCTGAATCATTCAGATGTTCATTGGCAAACTTCAGACGGGCCTGTACATGCGCTTTCTTGAGCAGGGGGGCCTTGCGGGCGCTGCAGGATTTCAGTCCTTCATGGCGTAGTGTGTTACCAATTGTTTTCTTGGTGACTATGGTCCCAGCTGCCTTGAGATCATTAACAAGATCCTCCCGTGTAGTTCTGGGCTGATTCCTCACCATTCTCATGATCATTGAAACTCCACGAGGTGAGATCTTGCATGGAGCCCCAGATCGAGGGAGACTGACAGTTATTTTGTGTTTCTTCCATTTGTGAATAATCGCACCAACTGTTGTCACCTTCTCACCAAGCTGCTTGGCGATGGTCTTGTAGCCCATTCCAGCCTTGTGTAGGTCTACAATCTTGTCCCTGACATCCTTGGACAGCTCTTTGGTCTTGGCCATGGTGGAGCGTTTGGAATCTGATTGATTGATTGCTTCTGTGGACAGGTGTCTTTTATACAGGTAACGAGCTGAGATTAGGAGAACTCCCTTTAAGAGAGTGCTCCTAATCTCAGCTCGTTACCTGTATAAAAGACACCTGGGAGCCAGAAATCTTGCTGATTGATATGGGATCAAATACTTATTTCCCTCATTAACATGCAAATCAATTTATAACTTTTTTGAAATGCGTTTTTCTGGATTGTTTTGTTGTTATTCTGTCTCTCACTGTTAAAATACACCTACCATTAAAATTATAGACTGATCATTTCTTTGTCAGTGGGCAAACGTACAAAATCAGCAGGAGATCAAATACTTTTTTCCCTCACTGTAGTTTGATTTAGTAGGCTGTGGTTCTGCAAACCTCTTAAGCCGATATACCAGTGACAAGAGCCTCTCTGTCTGATCCCCCCCCCTCCGAATCAGCCGCACGCTCACACAACCGCGCGGAGGCCATTAACCTCGGGCATCAACCAGGAGCCCTTTCCCCGTCTCCTCCTCCTCATTCTCTTTCCCTTTCTGGAAGAGTAGAAAGACAAAACGGGCAAAGCGGCCATCGCTAATTCGAACATGCCCACCGGGGCGTCTTGTTAGGCTCCCCTCTGCTCGGGGAGTGATGGACGGGCCGTGCTGGGGAGAATCCGAGCAGCGGAATATCGATAGGGGCGTCTGGTGGAGCAGAAAATTAGCCCTGCAAGGTAAATATTGGGTATATTAATGGGTCTAAATATACCCTCCCTGTGCATTATGTAGAATTGATTCGTGTTATCTCTTCTTCGGTGGTCAGGCAACATCATTGCAACCCTGTTTGCAGCCAAACGAGAAAAAATTATATATATTTTTCTGAACTTGCAAGTGTTCAAGGACAGAAACTTTCTGTCCGAACGTAGAGCAGCTGTCTGGAAATGTCAACGAGAGGCCGAGACCTTTATTAACTGATCCTTGTTCTGTTTTATGTACAGGTTTATTTATATACAAACATATTCAACTGGACACATCGTAATGTGAGCCATTAACCGTTATTTTAATGCATCAATAATACAAATACCTTTGAAGCAAATAGGAGGGCAGAATAAAAACAAAACACTGCTTTTCTGCTACACATTAGCTAAAATACCACCAGTTTAAAGTTATGTATCTATAGTTTGCTGACACATGATCCTATCCTGTAAGACATGAGTTCCAGCAGAATACAAGGCCGTCTCAGTTCTTATATAACTCACAGCAGACACTTGACAGACTAGAAAGGGTTGTGAGATGTGCTCGGGCTGGTGCCGCTTTTATTTATTTGTTTCGTTTGTTTATTTATATATTTTTTTAAACGTCAAATAAATTGTCACAGACGAGGCGCTGGGCTGGTGCTCAGCTGCTGCCTCCCGAAATATGACATCTCCCGGCTCACGGAAATCCCCCGTCGACGCGGCGAACACGAACACGGCTCGTGCTGTGAAGGAAAGAGGTTGAAGTTGGCAGGAAATGTCAGCGCTCTTTTATTTGTTTGTTTGTTTATTTGTTGTTTTATTTCTCTCTCGCAATATGGGTCTGGGAATTGTGGCGCTTGATGAGACGAGAGGAGACGGGCAAAAACCAATGGGAGGAACAACATCTGAGTTTCAGTCCTGGTCTCACAAGTAAACAATGTGCAAACATTATCTGCATGATTTAAAGGCTCTTTATATATATATATATATATATATATATATATATAGATATATATAATGTTTTGGTTGTTTATTCCTTATCACTGTTGTTTCAGCGCCTTGCAAATCTAAATGATTTCTGGGCGCCACCTTCTACTGTGGGGAAATGGAAAAAAGACTGAACTCTGTGGGAAAGTCATACCTTTGGAAAGAAATGTTAAAAAGCATCTTTGCAGAAATGCCCCAGTGTATTCCAATTAATCTGCTGTTAACCTGCACTGTAGATCAGTCCCACATCCCTTTAAATGTGCCTCCTTCTTATTGAGCTGCATGTTCGTCTATTGACTGTAGAAATGCACCAAATAAAGGCGGGCTTTCACACACAAAGCGCTAATCGTGTCTGGATCTGTTTTGGAGCAGCGCTGTGGGTCCTTCCGTCGCGTGATGGACCCTGGTGCCCGAAATCTGACAGCAGCGTCGGAGACAAACGAACGATGATGTGGATTCTGTGCAGATCAACCCCATAAATATTCTGACAGCGGCTCCGTTGGCAAGATTACACTGGAAACCATAACGTGTATTATCGCCTCGGAGGGGATCAGCCTAATGTATCGATATATAATGTATACAATGGGGTCACACACACAGACTCACGATCCATTGCGTCTGTTTTTGCCAGCGTGTGTCCAATCACTTCCTTGTTATTCTCTCGGTTTACTAATTTATCTGTAAAGACGTCTGGTTTAATTTGAGATTCACTTGCATCACATCAGTCAGACGGCCGCAGCTGCTCCGATACAACCCCCCCAATTCCTTTTATTTAGTTTTATTTGTTTAAAAGACAAGGTCCGTTTCAGCAGCTACTCATTTGAAAACAGAGGTGAGGAGCTTCCAGTCCTGTTCGCTCAGCGATTGCTTTCCCATCCCCTGCTTGAGCGAGTTTCAGGAGCCGCCCGGCCGAGGACCTCAGTCTCCAGCGCTGCTTAATATCCAGCATTTATCATCCGCTGACACCGACACTGATAGGAAACTGAAATAAAGCTCACAGCCCATTATGGCCGGGCGCCGCAGCCTGGCTGTGAAATAATCCATTTGTTTTATATATAATATTAATTTTTGTCAACATGTCCTCCCTGAAAGCCAAACACTGGGTGATGAAGCTTAGTTTTATAATGACGAACACATCTGCAAATATGGCATATAAAACCTGACTAAATCGCTAAATCCTAAAAGCTCCACAAAACACTCCCCTTCCCACAGTTTCCCCACAGTTCGTGTGACCTGGGGTAAGACGGCTGTTCTTGTGCTGTAAAAAAAACAAACCCTAACTCCCTGCTCTGTGGACAGCGACAGATTCACACAGTTCATACGTGTTTTTCCTGCCAAACTAAGAGGAATACAGACGTCCACATGAGGTCATAATGAGAATACTAGATGATGATGATGATTGTTGTTATTATCGTTGTTGTTATTACATACATAGCATATAAAGCTGAGGCTCTGCCAGTCTGCGGCATCCAGGAGAGCCGCTCGCTCGACGCTGGGCTTCAATCACGGCGAGTCTGATACGAGCAGCGAGCGCGGGGGCGGGGGGGCAGGGGCTGCGGAGAGATGAGCTGGCAGATGAATATTCATGACGAGAGGCGGCTTCGCGTGGTGATCGGATCCGATGAGGCCTGCCTCCGTCTAGGAAGCACAAACACGGGCCCTCTGGGAAAACCTAGAAAGTTCTATTTACGTGTTTGTTGTGTGTGTGTGTGTGTGTGTGTGTGTGTGTGTGTGAGAGAGAGAGAGGGAGACACTCGCACAGACAGACGGGCACGCTGTCGCAGATCACATGAGAGTGAGTGTATTCAGGCGAGAGGGAATTGTTGTGCCAAACTCGAGTGTCCGCGTCTCCTGCCCCGATTACAGCCAGTCATGCCTGTTTATTTACTCACATTCGACTTTAAAACAGAAAGTATCAAATATATGTATACATCAGCAGCCCATATTGACCCACTCTTGGATGAAGGCTGCCCAAGATGTTTCCTCTAGCTTCGATCTACAGCGTCTCTTTTCTACGTCATGCCAGAAAAGTGCATTTCATTTTCCCATCTTATATGTGTTCAACTTCTAGGTCTTTTCTCATCTGTTAGTATTCATTCAATAACTTCCTTCGTTCATCTTTGATCTGTTCTTCTCACAGTGTCTATCGTCATTGTAACATCTTCACTCTTTCAATGATGTCACGTGTTGGTTTGTTCTCGGATCCATTCATTTATTTTTCAGTCTCTCCTTGTTACTCCAGACACCTTTTCCCAGCTCCTTTGTGTCGTCCGCGGTTTGTGCGTCATCTTTGTGTTTAGTGACAAGGTTTCATGGCCAGCAGAGCGCTCTTGTTGTCTGCAGAGATCAGATACTTTTCTCTTCAGGCAGAAAACAGTGAGCGGCTTCTCCCACATCCCCACTTTCACTCTTCTTCTGATTTCTTCCATGATATCTCCCTCTGCGCTGATCTCTTGTCTGAGTTAATGAAGCTGCTGGACGTGACTTCGGTTTTACTCAAGTTAATTTTCAGGAAAATGTCCTTGCATCTGCATGTTTTATTACATAATCATATACAGTGAGGGAAAAAAGTATTTGATCCCCTGCTGATTTTGTACGTTTGCCCACTTACAAAGAAATGATCAGTCTATAATTGTAATGGTAGGTGTATTTTAACAGTGAGAGACAGAATAACAACAAAAAAATCCAGAAAAACGCATTTCAAAAAAGTTATGAATTGATTTGCATGTTAATGAGGGAAATAAATATTTGACCCCTTTGACTTAGTACTTGGCGGCAAAACCCTTGTTGGCAATCACAGAGGTCAGACGTTTCTTGTAGTTGGCCACCAGGTTTGCACACATCTCAGGAGGGATTTTGTCCCACTCCTCTTCTCCAAGTCATTAAGGTTTCGAGGCTGACGTTTGGCAACTCGAACCTTCAGCTCCCTCCACAGATTTTCTATGGGATTAAGGTCTGGAGACTGGCTAGGCCACTCCAGGACCTTAATGTGCTTCTTCTTGAGCCACTCCTTTGTTGCCTTGGCTGTGTGTTTTGGGTCATTGTCATGCTGGAATACCCATCCACGACCCATTTTCAATGCCCTGGCTGAGGGAAGGAGGTTCTCACCCAAGATTTGACCGTACATGGCCCCGTCCATCATCCCTTTGATGCGGTGCAGTTGTCCTGTCCCCTTAGCAGAAAAACACCCCCAAAGCATAATGTTTCCACCTCCATGTTTGACGGTGGGGATGGTGTTCTTGGGGTCATTCCTCCTCCTCCAAACATGGTGAGTTGAGTTGATGCCAAAGAGCTCGATTTTGGTCTCATCTGACCACAACACTTTCACCCAGTTCTCCTCTGAATCATTCAGATGTTGGCAAACTTCAGACGGGCCTGTACATGTGCTTTCTTGAGCAGGGGGGCCTTGCGGGCGCTGCAGGATTTCGGTCCTTCATGGCGTAGTGTGTTACCAATTGTTTTCTTGGTGACTATAGTCCCAGCTGCCTTGAGATCATTAACAAGATCCTCCCGTGTAGTTCTGGGCTGATTCCTCACCGTTCTCATGATCATTGAAACTCCACGAGGTGAGATCTTGCATGGAGCCCCAGAGTGAGGGAGACTGACAGTTATTTTGTGTTTCTTCCATTTGCGAATAATCGCACCAACTGTTGTCACCTTCTCACCAAGCTGCTTGACGATGATCTTGTAGCCCATTCCAGCCTTGTGTAGGTCTATAATCTTGTCCCTGACATTCTTGGACAGCTCTTTGGTCTTGGCCATGGTGGAGAGTTTGGAATCTGATTGATTGATTGCTTCTGTGGACAGGTGTCTTTTATACAGGTAATGAGCTGAGATTAGGAGCACTCCCTTTAAGAGTACTTATTTCCCTCACTGTAACTCTATCATAACCAATAGCTGTGTAATCAAACTAAAACTGTGTCCGTTTGGTGAACTGTAATGTCAGTGTATTCCTTTGGGCTCTGTGCCTACCTTGTGTGTACTTGTAATCTAACATTGTACAAAGGGAACTTGTTTGTGAGAAAATAAGACGGCATTTCTTTTGTTTTTGTGGATTGAAGGCATTGTTTCTCTTTCTCTGAGAAAAAAGTACGTCATTAAATACAGTTCCAGTTTCTCAATGCTTACCTAGAAACAACACTTGATATGAAGGTGCTGTGTCGCCCTTCGTGTTGTTACTGAAGCTCTGGCTTGTGTGTCCTTGCTGAGCGATTGTCACGCCCTGGCGGTATTGTCAAAAGTTGATCAGAAATAAATAATCAATTGGCTCTTACAGTCACCCCTTTAAGCACACTGAGGTAGCTGTGGCTGTATTATTACCACGGCAGTCTTATTATGGGTGTGTACTGTTACAGCATTGCTCCCTAGAGTTCGTTCACTCTGGTCTTATTCGTTCATGTGGGGTAACACACTGGAGATGCTTTAG